>NW_024962252.1:53412543-53642115 GCF_019238085.1 Lagopus leucura | reverse complement strand
CACAGGCAGGCTTACCCCTCATAGTTACACACGCTTGACCCATTACTGTTACACAGGCAGGCTTGCCCCCTCGATGGTAGACAGCCTTGCCGCCTTATTACTACATAGGCAGGCTTGCCCCCTCGCCCTTACCCAGGCACGCTTGCCCCCTCATTGTTACACACGCTTGCCGCCTTATTACTACACAGGCAGGCTTGCCCTCTCATTATTACACACGCTTGCCCCCTCATTACTACACAGGCAGCCTTGCCCCCTCACGCTTACACCAGCACACCTGCCCCCTTACCCTTACACAGGCACGCTTGCCCCCCCATTACTACACAGCAAGGCTTGCCCCCTCACCCTTACACAGGCTTGCCCCCCCATTATTACACAGGCAGACTTGCCCCCTCACCCTTACACAAGCAGGCTTCCCCCTCATTACTACACAGGCAGGCTTGCCCCTCATTGTTACACAGCCTAGCCCTCTTATTATAACACTGGCAGGCTTGCCCCCCCCATTATTACACAGGCAGGCTTGCCCCCTTAATGTTAGACAGCCTTGCCGCCTTATTACTACACAGGCAGGCTTGCCCTCTCCTTATTACACACGCTCGCCCCCTCACTGTTACACAGACACATTTATCTGTAATCTTGAATCTTCTGAAAAAGCAGAACTCTTCCCTCCCGCCTGTTTCAGGAAAGGGCTTCAAACTCCAAATATACTAAGTAACAAACTTTAATCTCAATAATGAGAATGAAACATTTCAGCTTTCTCTTTAACATTTTCTCAGTGCATAGAAATCATGCATTCTTTATTGTCACAGTTATTATAGCCAGTTGCCTTTGAAAACCATAATGACTGGAATATTTTCCTCACTCTTTGCAGGACTGACACAGGAAAAACCAAAGCTTGCTTGCAGGAGCAAACAAGCATTTCTCTTCTTAAAATAAACTTTTCCTTCTATACGCATCTCATTCAGGATTTAATGCCAAACCATAACATGAATCCCCACAGAATCTTCCTGTCAGGTTGTCAACACCAGAATATTCACATCCAGATGAGTAGAAACTTCTCTGGAAACTGGCTCTCCATTCCTGCAGCAGCACAGGTATCAAGGTACACTCTGAACAAGCACCTAACTTCATGTGACTGCTCTGTACAGACAAAGCCTGGCTGAAGCTATCACTCATACAAATCTAGCATGACATCAGGAATGTCAGCCTCCTGAACACTCCCAGTATGGCTACAAGGAACACGGGCTAGTAGCCCTCAGGGAATACTCTACCCTCAAGTCACAAGAGAAGGACAGGAAAACTGGGACACACTGGAGATGTAACAATTCTTACTGTGATCCACTGGCCCAAGGTCAGAAAACAAGCAGATCATGGACTGAAACTACAAATTCCATTCTTCCAACAGAAGGAGTCTGTTTTTGATGCCCAAAGTAGGAGTTATGATGTTTTGCAAAAACAGTTTCAACAACACAAGGCACATTCTCTGGCTTGTAGGTTCAAATAAGTGTGACAGCCAAGATCAAAAACTATTCAATGACTGCTGATAAGCACGTGCTTTAGGGCACCTGTCCTGTAAATAGGGTCCTTTCCCTTCCAGTGAACATTGTAGCCATGGGACCGCCACACTTATGTATGGAAAAAGAATAAGGAGAGTCTGTAATCATTGGGCTGAAGCAGTTCTCATAAAAACTGAGTTGTGTTCCTTCCACAGGTCTGTCAGGTTAGCATTATTGAGCTTATACACTCTTTAAATGGGTTAGTTACCAGCTAGAAGTAGTACTATAGCAATATTTCCTCATCTTCACTTTTTCTTCTCATTAGATCAAGTCATCTTTTCAGTAAAATTTTAAAATATTTAACATTCACACTTCAGGAATTGCAGGGTTTTAGGTTCTTTTTGGTTGGGGCTAAGAGCTTAAATGCCTCTTGTTTTGCTTGGTCTTCATTGCTAATAAAAGAAAATTCTTCCAATTTAGTGGAGAACCATTGTCCACAAAGCAGATGACTAGTTCTCAGCATACTTGATTGCCTTCCAACTTCTGCCATGTGCTTCTTGGATGCCTTCCATGACTTTTTTTTTTTTATAAAAAAAAAAAAAAGCTCAACTGTGCCTCAGTTCTCCATGTATGAAGTGGGAATATTGTCTGGTCCCTATGGCTGGTGGGTATAATTGAGGCTAAGCTGAAGAAAACATTCACAATTGGTTTTCGTGGTTTAACACCCTATAAACAAGTAATGTTTACCTTTTCCATCAGAAAATGAAACATGGAAATGCACTTCTTCCACCACACCATTTTTACACATTGAAATAATGACTGCATTTATGAGTGTAAGAAGTCCCAGCAGAGACGGGTTAATCACAGCGATTCTTAGCAACGTGAGCCATCTTTACAAACACAAATGAAGTCCCTCAGTAATCACTCTGCTTTCTTGTCTGAATAAGGGCTTGGGGAATCTGCCTCCCTGGGGAACTCTGGAGAAAGGGAGCATTAAGAGTAGCTAAGAGAACAAGATCATCTCCCAGTGACACAAAAGTCACTGAGAAAATGCAAACAACAGACAAGTCACTTAACTAATCCGGTAAGATGATAAATAGCAAGATGCTTTCTGAGGAATTTGAGCCTCTTCAGAGCCACAGAAAAAAAGCTGGGTGCCACAAGAGCTTTACGGAGTTTTTTTTTTTTTTTTAAAACTATTCCCCTGCCCTGAGGCAGCAAAGAAGTTCGTGTCAAGAGCATCATTCTATAAACACTTGCTTTTTATAGAATGGACTTTCAGTGATCAAGAATTTCCTTTATATAGGACACTTACTCTGTCCCCACTGGTCATTACTTCACATCCTAAGAGCAGCCTTAAGTTTCAACTTACTTTGAGTTCATGGAAAGATGTCAGCATAAGGTTAAAAAAAAAAAAAAAAAACATGTTTCGCTGAGAAAAGCATAATATGCAGCTTCCTGTAACTGGCTGCACTGTGAATGGAATATAATAGGTCGGCTCTTTCCGGCATCCATCAGGCTGCTAAAAAGAAAATTAGGGATGAAGTACGCAAAAGCACAGAAATGGGTATTGTTTCTATTATATTATTACTGGAGGAAAAAATGGGACGCAGAAAATAAGATTTATCATGAAAAATTAAGAGCGAGCCATGCAAGGCATGCACGCAGGGCTGCATTTGCCTGCTCCGCTACGGTGCCGGCAGCTCAGCCAGCAGCCTGCGTTTCTGACGTCCAGCACTGCCCTCCAGCGCCCGCGGCCAGCCCCGCAAGAGAGGCAGCAAGGGGGTAAAGGCTAAGTGCAGATTTAAGTTCGCAATGCCTATGGAGACAGCAACAGAAGGTCCCTAAGAGATGGCAGCGTGCTTTACATCCTCACTTTAACATCTGGATGCCAAATCAATTCTCTCTTCAATGCTGCTGAAGTTTTACACATTTTTGCATTGCTATCTTCCCATAAGATATGGAATGACCTTTCATACGCAGGATGAGAGCCATAGTCATACAGCTCAGCTAAGGTCTTATGTTCCTAAGTCATGCTTTCCTCCCACAAATCACCTGGAAAAGTTCTGAAGTGGTTCTGTAACCCTTCCCAGCAAACTACTATGGGTGCTCTGCTGCCAGTGCCCTGTGCTTTTGGAGTCCACAGCTGCTCTGCAGGACAAAACAAATATTGCTTTCCATAGCACTTCCACAAACTCAGAAACTCAGTGAATGAAGTTTCATTTCTAGATCAACATTTCATTCCTACTTACAGCTTAATCTATACTAACCCCATCAAAATCTGCAAAGCCACTTTGGTGAGACCACAGTTCTGCCATCTGCCCTCCTCCCTCTGGGCAGCCCTACCCTACAGTGGATGCAGCCCTGGAGTGACAAGTGGCTGCTACCAGTTTACAAAGACAAAACCTAAAATTGGGACTTGAGTCCTCATTTTAAATATAGCCATATCACCTATACAACTATATCACCTTCTCACCAGGCAGAACAAGTATGAGACCTTCAGTGTCCTGGCTGACCTCCAGTGCTCTGACTCTGGATTGCATCCCCACACCTCTGCTGCAGCGTCACTCTGACAGTTTTATTCCCAACTCCACTACTTAAAGCTATGTCAGCAAGCAATCTTTTCGTCTTTCTACATCATTGCTCCTCTATCCCATCACAAAAAATTAATCCCAAGAACTAAACCCCCTCCGAAACCCTGCACCAGTTTAGCATCTTTGAAAACAGACACCCCAAATAGACAAAACAGCTGGAAGAGACAAAGCATGAGAGTTATTCAGAGCCTAACATGGAAAAAAAAAAAAACAGTTTCAGAAAAAGGACTCTGACTTTAAATGAAGAACAAATACTACTTCTTGTTCTTATCAGAGCAAAGAACTTAAGTTCAGAAATATCTCAAACTTGTTTATTAATTAGGAAATTAACAAAGAATGTGGACAACAGCTTTGACTTCATAGACTGCATTAAAACAAAGATAGGACCTTCAAGCTACTTGTGTTCTTCATTAAAAAGCAAAAAATAAGGGATGGGAAGCTGCAACTTATGCACATTAAGTGTGTACCAGTATCTAGACCAGAACATTTGATGTTTTGAGTTCACAAACAAGTATAAAAATGCCCATATATATATATGTGTGTGTGTGTTGTCCAAATACAGCAGAACTTGACAGTCATGCTAGGAATGCTACACAGCAATTCCCAAAAGAAACATGCATCAGAGAATGGCTTTGCTACTTTTTCTTTAAGAAAAAATTATTTCCTAACATTTTCTCGGTTACTTCAGCCCACTTGGTACTGCAATAAAAAGAAAAAACCATTTTAAACTTTGAATGGTATTTTTTTTTTTAGTGTTACAAACCCAGAACGACTTACCTAAAGAAAGATTTGAGACTTTGCTATAAAGGGTCCACAGTGGAGTCACCCTGGAGACAGCAATGGTCTGTCACAGCTTTGTAAAACAATACCCTAATGCCCTGGACTTTAAACTAATTTTGGAAATTGCCCTGACATTTATAACGCAGCACTTTGCCTCCACATATCCATTTTCTGCTTCAGCCAGCATTACATACTTTCTGACTCCGTCACCCTAGCAGTTGTTTTATTTTGGTTTTGACTCTGTCTTTGGGAAACGTGACATTTAGAACAGAACAAGAAAGAGAAGAACCAAGCGCAGAACAATGAGGGCCTTTCCCTTCATGTGAAGGCAGCTCAGCTGGCACAGCAGGAGATGGACCAACAGATGTGAGCTCAAGGGAGGCTTCCGGCTATTGCTGAATCATTTCTTCCTTTGTTATCGCTACAGGGCTTCCTGTCAGCCATTCAATAGGGCATTCAGGACTACGTTGAAAGGCCAGATCCTATTCACTGAGGAGCCCCGATTAGCCTCATGATGTCAGGGGACCTTTGGGATCTAACACGGTAACATTGTACCAGAATAAAGGTTATCCACGTCCAGAGGTGGAGGAGCAAAAGCAAACAGGAGCACACCCACTTCTTTTATAGACCCAAAACTCAAGACTTTACAGCATGGTTATCGAGATTTATTCTCCTCCCTTTTCCCCTAGCAGATAAGGGCAAAGCATTGAACTAAGAACAAAAATCCTGTTGAAGTGAAAAGATAATAAAAATGTAGGCCCTTCAAAGGTATGAATACACAATTTTTACTGAGTGTATGACATATCAAACCCCCTCACCCCCAAGGCAGCCTAGCCCCCCTCAGAAACCCACAGCAGAACAGCACACATTTCTCACAGGGCTCTTATTTTATTAGGGACACAGCTATTATAGACACTGCCCAGAACCCTCCAATTGCCTTGTTGCACTGGGCTCAGATGCCTGCTCAACCTATCACCACCCAGTGATAAACCCTGCCAGGCTGTAGATAAACCCTGTAGAGCTTACTGTGCTGGTTTAGAACACCAGATGATGGCAAACAGAGCACACATTTCATTAAACTCTCCCTACCTGTTCCAAAGCTCATGTCTTATTTCAGATGACGCAACTAAAGCTAGAAGGCTCCATTCTCAGTAACAACAAACTCACACTTAGGAAAAGTTTCAATGATTTTTATGATCAAGTCTATGTAATAGGGAACTGAATAATAAAATGCTAGAAAAAATTGCAGTAATTTCATAGAAAAGACATGCACATAAATTCTGTTATGTAACACAAGAAACACTGCTTCTGAACACGTTACCTGAAGTCTCTCTGTAGGAATTTTGACCCTTTCTCCTAAGCTTCTTCTGTATTCATAGATCTAAAAATTTTTGTGTAATTACTATCTGTGTTACATTAAGTATGCTTATTAGAACCTCAAAGAAAAGAAGACTACATACATAAAATAAAGTTCTCAGTACATCCAACATTTCAAATCAGAGATAATAATTTAAGACTAGATTAATTTTGCTATAAAATTACACTGTTAGCCAGGGCAGATCTTATGTCACACAAATACTTAGATGAAAGATATTATTCTCTTTGAAGATAAGTCAATACTTTAACATTAATTGCTATATCCTACATCAGAGAAAGATCATTCCTTTAGGTTAATTTGCACTGTTTTATCACATAGAGTCACCATAAACTTTAAGGTTTAAAGTTTCATTACCTACCACTTAAGGCAGCCTTATCTCTGCTTTTAAAGATACAAACACAACAAGCATACTATATGCACAAATAACTTCAACAGAAGCTAATATAACTTCAAACATTACAGAAACATTTTATCCTGTACAGATACTACAGACATCAGTATTGAAATATATTTCCTTTTTCTTATTTAAAAGACAGAGTAATTAAAGTACATAATAGAAAAGACAAGTTAGGTAAGTTTTCACATTTGAAGAGGTCTTTTCTTAGACATCCCTAGCATTTGTTAAAGCTTCTAGCATAGCTTTATTTACTTAAGGCTGTTAAGGCTCTTCCCCTGTTTATGTAAGTTTCTGAAAAGCATTCGCTTTACTCAAAAGCAGACAAGACAGTCAACCAGCAGCAGAACACAAGAAGCTATAAACAGTAAATTAGCTAGAAACACAACTTTTTTTTCTGTGCAAAATCCACCAAGCAACACACTTACCAGTTCTATCATAGCATAACTTCTTTCACTCTTTAAGCTACCCACATCTCCATCTAAGACTAAAGAACACAGAAGTAAATACACCTGCATTAACTAAAGAACACACATCAGGACCAATCACCCATAAAACTCCCAAACTATACAAGCTCCTCAAGGGCCCCTAACAGTACCTTTTTATAATAGCCTTCATTTGTAATAATTTGCCACCTGCTCTCAATGAGGAATGCCAGTGAGACACAGCTGAATTGGTTTCTCTCACCTGTCCTTTTTCTTCTCATCAGGTGTGCTAAGATGCCTATATAAGGTGGTAAGACTCACTGTTTACTTTTTTTTATTTTTTCTGATTGTTTAGAAGGGGGGAAAAGATGCTATAAAACAAGGTAGTTGTTTGACTTTTTTACTTTCTGGTATTAGTTGGCTAGTATAAATATGGATGCATAAACTGTATGGCACCTGTTTTGAGTGCAATTAAGAAACAGTGCTTCTATTATAACACTTGTTTATGGTCATGTTTATACGTTAAATGCTTTCAGTTTAGAAGTTGTAGAAGTGTGATACCTTTAGTGTAATTTCTATCCTTGTTGAATGCTTCATCTTGTATTCTGTTTGCTTATCATCTGTTAGTATTCACAAATGTGAGTAAAGCTAGAACAGCTTCCACTACACTGTTTTCTTCCTAATGATAGTTGCTATAGTAAGGAGAGCTGAAGTTTATATAAAAGCAGTATATATAGTTCATAGCCTGCTTGTACTGAGATGAGCAAGTACCTAATATATGCAATATTATGAACTTTTTTAGGCTATGGTATTGTTTTTGCTGCTTGCCTGTATTCACGACTCAAAGAGATAACTGACTGATACTACTGAAGTGAGTCGAGTATCTCAGGTGCTTTTAGTAAAGCAGATGTTGCTATAATCTACATGACTGAACAAGTTTTCTCTGTGTCTGGTGCCAAGATAGTGTCCTATGTTATCATTAGTTCAGAGACATAGCAGGACACAAGGTCTTCTTTACTACAAAAAGATCCTATGTTGTAGACTGACAAAAGTAACAATTTTTCTTCTTATAGGAACTAAGATAAGTGTCAGCTCCCTGTTTGCTTTGTGGTTCCATCCTTTTCCCTGTTCTGCTTTCAGGTAAGAAAACTACTGTACCATTGAGATAGATTGGAAGGACAGAGATGTGAAGCTGTAGTTTAAGAGGTGGGGAAGGCCTATATTACAGGCATAGCATGTTCTTAATGTTTCAGACAGTAATCTGTTTAAATACATGTATTTACTAATTGTTTATCTCAATTTTAATTGAAGTTAAGCTTGTTGCCCAGGCTGAAGAACTTTTTGTGTTCCTTGTGGTCATGTTAAGTCATCCTTCCTTTTTTGTCCTTCCTATTTAAATGAACCTCTGTGGAAAAACTGGTATTTCTCTTCTCCTCAGAACCAAACTTTGAAAATCTAAAATGGTCAGAATAATTTTAAGTACAGTTATGGTTTCTACTAGTCAGGAAATGTAAGGTGTTTCACTGTGGTTTTGGGAATTGAGTTTTGGGAGAAGAACTTGTATAGTAGATAATGATATCTAAAATAACCTTTTTCAAGGTTATGTAATTTAGATGTTAATGATGATAAAACTAATGCATGCTAGTATTATTCCCACATCTAGTATGGTAAAGTTTATGTATAAGCAGTCTCTGGAGGGAAACAGTGCAGAATTCATAATGTGAATACTATCATTCCCATGTTAGTCTGATTTGTTTTCAGGTACAGTAAGTATTGATCTGCTTTCTGAAGCTGTCTTTCTACTGTAACCTTGTTTCCATTTTTCTCCAAGTCTCCCTCAAAACTCCCTGCAATTTCATATCCAGTTCAAGTCTTACAGGAAGAAAAATACACAGTAAGCCTGAGCAGTCCTAAAATCCCAGTTTTAACTTCTTCATAGGAAAGCTCCATGTGAAGCATTGAACTGGCAAATTTCTAAGGACTACATCTAGCTCCTGACAAAGAAACTGTCTACTACAGCACTTACTGTTCCTTGATTTATTAGGAGAACAGACATTGCTCACTTCAGTAACAGAAGCATGAAATCTAGTTTTGCTCTGACCAATTCCTTGTGTTCTGATCTCAGTTAACCTCTTCTCAAACAAATATGGAGAGAAGTCCTGAGGAACTGTTAACATCACTTATAGTTGTGTGGAGTTCTGTAATTGAATGGACTGTTTCTTCTTTGTGGAGGCTTGCTCATGTCAGCGTACTCTGGCACACAATTTGATGTTAAGTTAGGGAAGAATTACAGTATCGATTTATTAAGAACGCATCTTGCATTGAAAGGTTTTAAGTATTTTTTTCTAGACAGCATTCTGGGACAAGACAAGCATGTTTAGAGATATTTAGTATCTTCTCTGTAGAAAGTTTAATCAGTTAATAATTCAGAAATAGAAATGATCACAGTTATGTCTTGCAGGTGCTACAGCATGCTTACTGAGTCTGACTGTTACATACCACTTTTTCCCCAGCTGCTAAACATGCAACTGTAAATTGAATTATTTGGGAAGTTTTTTGATAGTAGTAGAGGTTGCTTAGTTTTTATGGTTGCCTACCACAACACTTCTTTTCAATAACTCTTACTTTGCTGTTTTTACTAGTATTGCCTGTTTTCTAGCATCAACTAAACCTTGCTGGGTTTCTAGTATAGATAACGTAGTTCAGAGTGTAGTCTTTGTACACCAAGTGATAAGCAGCCCTTATGGCAGCCTGTGACCTAAGCAGAGAGCTCAGATTCTAAGAAAATCTATTGTAAAGTGGGGTAAAAAAGGAAGACAATGCAAAGTAAAGCGCACGAATCTTTAGAGGCATAAAGGGATCATCCGCTTCCCAGTTTGTATGTAATTGTACTTTGTATCATTCCTCAAAAAACAATTAGGAGAAGAGAATGCAGGCTGTCTCTAGCAGATGCTGTTTACAACTTGCATTTATGTCAGTAGAGCTGTGAACACAGTAGTTCATGGACAACAGCTGAATTCAAGTTTGGGTCCTCGGCACATGTCAGCTGGATTCTTCTTATTAAACCAAAACAATTAAAGTTGAAATAACTAGGCTGAATGGAAGAATGAAAGTAAAAATATAGTTTTGAAGTGCAAATCTCTTTGCCTTTTGTTTTGAAGTGGTATGTTCCATTAGCAAACCAGTGTCTAACTGAAGGCAATTATTTATTATTGCAGTAGTTCTTCAGTAGAATATTGATAGTATTTTAATATGGCTATGGGAAATGGAAGGGGAAGAATGGGAGTTGGGGGGCTTATTTGGGCCTGGAGGTAAGGGAAACGAGGCAGTCATAATGAGAGCAAGCGAAGAGCAGTCCTTCTCGAAAAAGCCCGTGCCGGAGGCGGCCGTGTCCCAGGGGAGCTCTCGCACCGTGCTCCTCCCGCCTGCAGGGTTTCTCCGCAGTGGCCACCAGGTGGCGCCGTTGTGCCGCGCCGCCTCCAATCCGGGAGCAGCTGGGCTGGAGAGGGGCGCGGCACAATACAGCCGGCGCCGCTGCCTGAGGCTGGGCAGGCTGGGCACCCGCGGGGAAGTTTGGTTCTAAATCCAGACGTAAAATTCAGCCGTGCCTTTTACCTGAAGCTCTTCGACTTAGCGCTGAGGGTGGCCGAGTCTGGCTGCTGCCTGCTGCACTGGTTGCCAAACACTCATTGGTAAAGACGCAGGACTGACGTTGCAGAGAAGTCGCTGTGTGCGGCCAGAGAACCTGAGGGGGGTCGGGAGCGTGAGGCTTTGTGAGCGCCGCCGTGTGGGCTGGGGACTGCTCTTGTACATATCCGTGCTGGCACGTTGTGACCCGCTCAGTGCAAGCTGTGGCTGTACCAGACTTGGGAAAGCTTTCCTCAGCAACAGCTCTCCGAGCGCATCTTTGGAGGACATAACGGCACCCAGTGCTGCTTCATGTGTGCACAAGGATGAGCCAACACTGCAGTTGAAAACTTTCCTGAATTTAACAAAAGACAAACAAACAAATACTTAAAACACTCTGCTTTTCTAAACAATTTATGCTGCCGGCCTTTTGCTTTTAATTTTTCTCTACCATTAGCAGAGTGATTTTAGATCACAGATATTCATAACATTGATAATTCTATATGTAGAAACTCAGCTTTTCTTCAGTTTATTCCTGAACAGATGCATGTGAAGCTGAAATGCTGGATTTGGTCATGAGTAAATGAAGCTTTCTATCTTCTAGGACACATTCCTGGTTGCATAAGAGTTATTTAAATGACATAATCTTGTTTTATGAATCCTGCGAAGCAAGCATATGACTGAGAGGGATCATCTGGCTCATAACAGTTCATTTCCTAGTGGCTGTGCTCCAGTATGGAGAGATCAGCTTTAGCCTTCCTACTCATGTGCAAGGAGAGAGGTTTCATCTTTAAAGCATTAATGCAACTTGCTGCTTTGCTGTTGTGCCAGAAATCTCCGCAAGCATACTGAAGCCCTGGCCCTGCTGTTTCCTCCTGTCCTGAATATGTCACAGAGCAATTTGAGTGATTTGTGCTAGTTTTATGCCTAATGTGAGATGAGTTCTTAGAGTAATGCATTCAGATCAGATAATACAGAATGGTCTCAAATGTTCCTGTTCTTGTAGGACTCACCTAGGCAAAATGACCTTTCAATTAAGACATGAAGCGTCATGCTAGTGTTAGTTTCTTAAGACTTGCCCTAGAAGAATGGCCATTTTAACCATTGAAATAACCACAACCATCAGGTGTGACAAGATTTTTGCTGTTTCTTTAAAACTTTTGAGAGTCTGCAATCTAGAGTTTACTATTAAAAAGTCTTATAGCAGAAGAGCTTTTGATTGCTCTATTTCATAAATTCTGACTAATTTAAGGACAATCTGTTATTATTCTGTAAGAATAAGACTTATAAAGTGAATATAAAGTATCTTAGTATTTACATTCTTGTACAAGTAATATTTTCACCTGTGCAAATGTATTTTATAATAGGGAATTAGATATGGGGCATATACCTATCATTATCTTGCATTAAGGTTAGAAGTAAGAAGCCTGTTGTGGGAGCCTGAGAGTTGAAGAGGAAGCATACTCAGGGGCACCAAGCATGATGTCCCATCAGGCAAAGAGTACCTCGTCACCAAATTGCATTTATGTAAAAGGGTGACGTAGATCACAAATTCTCCTGGATCAAATTTAAGGTGAACAAAGGAGTTTATACTGTACTGTGAAGCCGATTTTTCCAAATTTCCCTGTTCTAGGTACTGGAAGATGATGTGCTTTTACAATTAATATTTTATACAGTCCTGTGTGTAATGTCCACAAAAGTGTAGCCATCAGGACTGAACAGAATGGTAGCTTCTGTACTCGTGTTTGGGTAAAAGCAGTCTTGAACTGGGAAACTGTAGTTAATACATAAGGCTTTTTCTTAAAATGAATTGTTTTCAAAAATGAATTCTATATTACATTGCACTGGAGTGTTTTTTTGTTTTTTTTTTTTAACCTCCTGTTCATAAGTGAATGACTATAAGGGAATGTAACTTTTGTACCAACAAAAAATTTGGTCCTATAATGTGGTGTCCTTAGATGCCCTCCTGATGCCACAAGCTGGGTGAGTTTTAAACTGGAGAAAGTTCACCAAGAATCTTTACGGATGTTGAGCAGCATCATGAAATTACTCTTGATGTGCTCAACAAATTTAGAAGGTACTCTCTGCTCTTAGGTGTAGCAGGTCTATTAGCCTTTTTATACCCAACATGCAGGCACTGCACATCAAGAATGTTGAAATAATTTTTGGCTGGGAATGTTTTTTCTAATTCAAGTTCTGGCCAGAAGGCATGTAATTCCTGGGATAGCCACCTTCTTCCTGATCTGAAATCAGAGCTTCAAGTGAGTCTGAGAAGGAAATTAACTGAAGTGTCATGCTGATCTAACTAGACTGTTAGGAGGACCACCAAGACCTAAAAAGTATTCTATTGCTTTTCTTCTTGACAAATTTGAAGGCGGTCACAAACATTACTGCTAAGCTCTGCAGGACCCAAGCCAGCCAAATTCCAACTCTATCATCCTGAGCTGAATTTTGCATTGACCTGGAAAGCTGTGCAGTTCAGCTTTGTGGGACAGGTTAATACCTCCTGGAAAAACTGCAAGTGCTGTCGGAGCCAAGTAAGTCACTGTATGTGTCAGCTCAGTCCAGCTGAATTTAGTAGCTCTGCTCAATGCTGCCTGTGCTACAGTTTAGGTGGTGTTTTGCAAAGCCCTAAGGTACTTGTATGCTGGTCTGCCTGGTTTTTCATTATTCCTCACAGTGAAGAGGTATAACTATAATATATAAATAATGAGTCAAATAAGCATCATGTTTGGAGTGTTAGAAGTAATTATAATCAAGTAATGATAATTTTTCTCCCTGGGTGGAGTTTCCAAATAATTTCTGCAAAAGTCTTGCATTAGTGAAGAGATAAAGGTGTGCAAGGAGTATGCATTTGCAGACTCCTGAACTTTTTGGGTCGATGAAGGATTTAGACTATGTCTAGACATTACCAACAACTTGGCCTTAGTGGGCATAGGATTCTGCACATGCTGAATGCCTGTATTTCTTTTCATCAAGTTTCATTTTTGCTATGCTAGCATCTCCTATCACATCAGGGACTGATTGCTCTCTTCTGCCTAAATTTTCTCCAAAGAGGAGGTTACCATGATTGCCAGAAAGTTCTGTAGTTCTTGCAATATCTTCTGTACATAAAAAGAAATTGCATGGTCTTTGTGACTTTGGAAAGTTAAGTTCCTTTCTTGTAGAATGAAGATAAGGAGAATCACAGAATCACCCGGGTTGGAAGGGACCCCAAGGATCATGTAGTTCCAACCCCCCTGCCTAGCAGGGCCACCAAACATACACATTCAGATCAGGTTGCCCAGGACCCCGTCCAACCTGGCCTTGAACACGTCCAAGGACGGGGCATCCACAACCTCCCTGGGCAGCCCGTTCCAGGGCCTAACCACTCTCCTAGTAAAGAACTTCCCCCTAACATCCAACCTAAATCTTCCCTCCTTCAACTTAAAACCATTTCCCCTAGTCCTGCTGTTATCAGCCCTTTTGAAGAGTTTACTCCCCTCCTGGGTGTAGGTTCCCTTCAGGTATTGATAGGCTGCAATGAGGTCACCCCGCAGCCTTCTCTTCTCCAGGCTGAACAAGCCCAACTCCCTCAGCCTGTCCTCATAGGGGAGGTGCTCCAGCCCCCTGATCATCTTAGTCGCACTCCTCTGGACCCTGTCCAAAATCTGTCTTTCTTGTACTGAGGGCTCCAGTACATGCTGCCATGCCTTTTGGTTCTGATTTACCATTTGTACGAATGGTTAAGCTAACGGTGAAAACCAGTAAGCACATGCTTGAAGCATATTCCTGGTGTTGTATGGTAAGATCTAAAAGTACAATCTATGCCACCATAGATTTCTGTCCTCTCTTTTGCTGTGTGAACTGCTAATGAGGTGAGCTCCTATCACCAAGTGATAGGAAATCTTTTACTTCACTTTCTAACTGGAATTACTGTTCACCTAAAAGTAAAGGAAGATATGAGAACTCATCTCTTTAGGGGAAAAAAAGTGCAGTTAATATGACTGTAATGAGGTCATGACTTGCAGAGAAGAAGCTCTGAAATGAGAAAATTGGGCTTAACTGCTGAAAATGATGAGGAAATTGTCCCTGTGATGAGAATGTTTTCTTCAAGTCCTAGAAGCTTTCTTCTTCAAGCATTAGAACATCTGGTCAGTAGTTGATGAGGCACTGCAAACCAATTTAATCAATATAGAATAAACCTTGGCTATTCCTTCATTTCTGGTCTTCTACATATTCTGATCTTCTGATAGCTAGCAGAACACAGATGTGTGATGACAGCCTAGACCGCACATTGGAGAAATATGTGAGTTCTATATATACCTGTGGCAGTGACCTATGTCTAGAAAATCTGTATACTAAGTTTTAAGTGAGCTGTTTTGTACTGTTTTTGATAGAAAAATTATCTTAAATGCTTGTTGAAAATTTGATTTAATTTCCCTAGGTTTTTATAAAGACACTAAATGTGGTACTCTAAGTCTCACTTGTTAAGCTTGAAATGAATCTTTAAAAAAAAAAAAAGGCAAAATATAAGCCATTTTCCTACATTTGCTTGAGATAGTGAAGAGAAATTATGTAAATGGCTCTTACTGTATTGTGCTCACTTCTGTTACATGCCATAAAACCAAATGTGATTCTCATCAGAATGACAAATAATTCTGCTTTTGCAGTGTTAATGCAAGATAGAGATTTGGGGAGGAGAGAAAAAGTAATGTGAAAAAATAATCTGAATTATTGATCAAGGACTGGTGCTCCTGGTTGTCAGCCTGTGTCTCAAAAGGAGCTTGAGCTAGCAGATGAACACTTTTTTCTTTAAGATTTAAAAGTATTGTCTGTCATCTTTTGTATTCTCACTCGGGGCATTTTCATTCTAGTTTGGCTTGTTGGTCTATGAAAAGAGCTACTTCAGAGCTACCAGAACTGAATTCTTCAAGATTTTGGTGCGTATTCTTTGTACTGCTTATAATAGGTTTTCATTTCAAGATTCTAAAAATTTATATGCTTGTAGCTCAGGTTGGCCAGAGAAACTAGACCACTTTTACATCTTTACAGTGTTTACAAGTGAGAATCATGAGGATGTTTTATGTTCCACCTTTGTAGTTCTGCTTCATTACAGTGAGATAAGCATGCCATGGTTGCTACTACAAAACCATTGCCTGACCTTTTCTTTAAAATAATTACCTCATTAGAAGCAGAACTGAATGTTCGTTATGTAGCTGTAAGAAATAGTGATCGCTTTACCCTGTGACTGTATGCTGTAATCAAAAACCAGTACAGCATGAAGTTGAAACTTCAGGATTAGAACCCTGTACAGAGTAAGAAACCAACAGGAAATGCTGTCTGAGATGGTTAAAAATGTTGGAAATTCTGCTGTAGGTGTGACCTGCGTGGCCAACACTGTTACATATCAGGTTATCCAAACCCACAAGCAAATCAAATTTGCTAAAGGTAATTTATAAATCTTTTTCTTTTTTTCTGAAGAAAAAAAAGAAATCAGCTTCATTTGAAATTCATGTAGATCCAGGGGGTACCTCTGAGCATTCAAGCTGGCCTCCAAATTTAAACCTAAGCTGTCTTTCAAACATCATGTTTCATTGTTTAAAAAAGAAAAAACACGCTTCCAAGTGATTTCTGTGGTGTAATGACTAAAGCCTGACACCATCAAGCCGGGATGAGCACAACTCAGAGTAAGGTAAACTCAATCATGAGGAACTGGGGAACTGGTTAGTAAACTGACTGCAATTTTCAATAATTAGGCTATTGTGATTACAAATAGTTACTAATACAGTGGTTCAGAGTTCCTTTTATGATGTTTGAAATGCATGCACACTTGGGGACTGGGGGGGAACAGCTCCCTGTGAGAAAACGTCCAACATTCAGGATAAGTTCAGTGGAAAATGTTTCAGTATCTCTAGTCACAAATTTTGAACTTTTAAAATGGTTGTAATAATGGAATGGCAACTAAAAATACAAATGAAAGATGATGAGGTAGTTTGTGAAAACTGATAAAGAGGAAGAATGTACTAAAATTCAGTCAAAATTTCTTTGACTGAAAGCACACTGAAAAATTAGAGACTAGCAATGTACATGCTGAATTATTTGGCTTTAATTTGTAGATGTCTTCAAAAAAAAAAAAAGTGTGTGGCAAGAGTTTACTGCAAAGAAACTTACTACTATTTTCTTACCTTTACCTTTAGCTGCAAGTGGCTATTACAGATCTGTTCTCCTCTATGCCTACCTGAACAGCAGCTCTCTCTCCTGACATGTTTTTTTTTTTTTTTTTTTTTTTTTTTTTTTAATTATTCTAAAAGATGAGAGAAAAGCTCAGGGAACTGATCTTGTGCATGGTGGGTGCCTCCTATGAGTATTTGTTGGTATGACACTTGCACATTCTGTTGAATCTCTATTTAGACTTGTCAGAAGTAGGAAAAAGGAGGGGATACTTTTACCTTTTTATGGAGAACTCACTACATGTGAGATCTAAGATATCTTCATTCTTGTTTTTCTCTCACAATTGTAAAGTTGTATTTGAATCCAAACAGAAACCACAATCCATTATTGCAAGTCTCATTTATAAGTCCTTTATATTTTGGAAAGCAAGAGTAAACTTATTTGCAAAACTGAAAGTTTCTGCTATGACTTTCATTAGTCTTACAGAGCACCAGAATTGAACATTTCTTGCATTGAACAGTAAGCTGTCAGTCATTCTGTTCCAGAACAAGGTAAGAAACCTCCTGATGACGTTGTTATGAATAATACCATAGGTTATTGAATTAGGTGGTGTCATGGGGTAAGGCAGCCCTGTCTCAGAATAAACCATTTTTCTGCGCTGTTTTAGTATTACTTCAGCTGTATGCTTACTCAATCTAGAATATCTAGTGTTACGATCAGAGGCATAGTATTCATTCAGTTAACTGCTTTCTCACTCTTGGATGATAGCTAACTCACTGCAAATTCAGAGGTCAATTCTGCATTTCAGAGGTCAAGGCTTTGTGCATACATCTAAGTGTGAATCTTACCCTTCCTTCTCTGTTTACTTCTTTATTCACTCTTCCCTTTCCTTCTCTGGAAGAGCTTATGCTACTGGAATAAATGCTCTGTAAAAGCAGTCACATGGAAGCTTGTGACCACTTTGAAGTCAATTTCAAAATAGTTTTTGAAGTTTTTTTTCCTGTCCAATGTAGTATTCCATATATTTTCATGGGCAAAACCAGACCTGCTTCAATTTCACCCAAAAGGAAAGCTACCAGATTCTAGAGGATAGTTCATACCTAAAATATTTGAGTAAGTTTTCCAAAGGAGCACAAAGTTTTACTTGTTTTTGTAATATGATAAACCCCTTGCTCTACAATAATTTGAACAGTTGTCTCTTTACATTTTACTTTCAATTCCCATGGGAAAAGATCAAAGGGGAAGCAAAGGCCATGTACAACCTGGGAAGCACAATGTGTTTCTCTTAAAACATTTGTGAAGGGAAGGGCAGCACTGTCCTTCTGGTAGAAGACTGCCAGTGTTATTTGGCTTAGAAGGAACCTCAGAAGCTCCCTACCCCAATCTGTGGCTCCAAGTAAGCTCAACTGTGAGTTCTGAGTGGATTAGCCAGAACTTGACCCTCTTTGACCTTGAAAAGGGATGGACACCATGACATTTCTCTAGGGGACCTATTTTACTGTTTGTCTATCTTCATGATGGAAAAGATTTTCCTACTGTTGAGTCAGAACCTGTTCTGCCTTAAGACCGTCTCTTGACTTGATGTGTCTCTGACCAAAAAAGATACAAAGCAGGTCAAGAGATTACTGGATATTATTTCAAAATGATCAAAAATACTTAGGCGTTTTGTTCAGTCACTTCACTTTGTAGGTGCTGGCTGTTATTGGGTGACCTCCCTACTTCAAGCTCATCTCTTCTCTACACTGAACTGAAATTCTCCCATCATCTCCAAACAGAGCATTTGCTCTGGTCCCTTGATTATGTCTGTGGCTGTTCTTGCGACTATATTGGCTGCTGGAGATGGGCTTTTTCCCTGATTGAACCTGTTGTAGAAGAAAAACCTACAACTCTGTAATGCGATTTATTCTTTGTGGGAGCTCCTGTGATAATGCAACTGTATGATTCCATGTGTGGTTTAACTTCTCAGCTGTGCTGTTTGTCAAGTGAAGAGCTGGATGCCTTTGGGTGAGATGTTAACTAATGGAGCACGGAGAACTGTGGGGGGTTTCATCTGAGGGGAGCTGGTGTGGGTTTTGAGGGGGAGATAAAGAAAACATACCTGATCTGAACTGCTGTGTGTGTAGGGTCTAAAGAACAGCATAGAGCTCTGGAGAAATTCCAGCTGAAGGTGCATCTGTGACACCAGCCTGAGCACTTGTGACAGGGTCAGCGCCAGGAGACAGGTAAGTCCTGCAGGAGGCTTTTCTGCCAGGGACTGCAGCTGCGTGACAGGGCTGCTGGTGGGAGTTCAGCGGGAAATACACCCCGGGTAATAAAATGGCCACTCCTCGCCGGACGGGGCTGCTACAGTGCTGCCTTACCAAGTTGTAAACGCAGCTTTGTTTTTCCGGCTTTGCTCTCCGTGAATAGTAATCCTCGGTAACTACTTGTGTCGTCTTCTGTGATCTATTTCGCGCGCTCCTACGCTCTGTCGCTCCTTTCCTTGTCGCAGCTCGACCCCTCACAAGCATTCGAGGCACGCAGCACATCTGCTCCACGCACCCTCCGTACCGCTCTCCCTCCCGGGCCCGGCCGTAGCGCTCGGGGCGGAGCCCAGCTGAGAGACAGAGAGGGGCGCGCCCCTTTCGGCAGAGCTTCTGCGGCGCGGGCGCTGCCCGGCAGGTGGCGCTGTAGCCGCCTGCGCCGCTCTCGGCTCCTCTCGGAGCTGCGCTGCGAGGAGCCCCCGCGTGTCCGCCATATTGGTGCCCGCGCCGCAGCCGCTGCGCCTTGTTCCTCCATCTCCTCCCGGCGCGGCCCAGCGGAGCCCGACGGGGGAGGGGACGTCGGCGCCGCCGGGCGGGAAGCGGGGGCGAGGAGACCGCGCGCCGCCGGGAGGAGACGGAAACGAGCGGGGCCCGCGTCCCTCCGCGCCCGCCCCCTGCGCCACCCGCCATGGCGAGGAGGCCCGGCGGCTCCTGAGCGCGGCGCGCACGCACAGAGCGAGCCGAGCCCCGGCCCGGCCGCCATCAGCGGAGAGAAGCCGCCCGGCCCCCGCCTCGGCCGCGACATGGAGGCCGTGAAGGCCTTTAACAGCGAGGTGCGTGCCCCCTCCCGCGCCTTCCCCCGGGGTCGGGGAGCGGGCGGGGCCCTGGGGCCCGGCGCCTTCCCTGCCCCCTCCCGCTGCGCGCGCCTCGCCGCGGGGAGGGGGCGGAACCGGGGGGCCGCGGCCGGGCAGCCCCGGCCGGCGGGAGCGGGGAGCGGCCTCCCCCGGGAAGGTCACCGGGGTGCGGCGGGGGCCGCTGTCAGCAGGGCGGGGGGGGGGGGCGGCGGGAGAAGCTCCCCGAGCCCAGGCGACTTCCACCGAAGGGCTGCGGGAGACGGCGCGAGGAGGGCGGTGGGGGAGGCTGGGGGCAGCGGGCCTCTTCCGTGCTCCTGACTGGAGGGAAGAGCGGTGCCCGGCCAACTTCACGCAGGGAGCTCGGGAGAGCGGGGCATTTCCTGGCTAGGTCTGCTCCATTCTCCGATCCGCTCGCCTTTTCCGGCACCCCTTCCCACTTTTCTTGTTTAATCGTCTGCCCGCACCCCGCCAGCGTACATCTCGGCACCTCCCTGAGCTGCTTGTGGATCGGGGGGTGGGAATACGAGGGCCTGGAGGCTCACCTCCGTGACCGAAAATAGCTCATTTAGAGAGGATAGAATGAAAGCACACATTCCATACGTGTTATATGGAACCACACTAAAAACTCTGTTGAGAATGATACAGAAGATTTGCAAACACTGCTCACAAAGATCAGTTATTGATAGGATACGTAGCTTCTTTCTTCCTTTTTTTTTTTTTTTTCACCAGTACTTCATCTTATTTCAGGATAGCTCTTAGGATAGCTCTGCTTTGTTCCTCTTCATTGCCAGAGTTTATATTTGAGAGCTCAGGTGAGAATAAGGAAAATAATTACCTATTTTCTCCATGGGAAGTTCTGTGCCTTAGAAAACTCGACTTTTATTAAATGTAGAAAGTATCAGCTCTGGTTACAATGCATACTTCTGTAGGCTGCTTGGAGTTGGAGCTCCGGGTTTCTTTCTCCAACATAGAAGTGGCAAGGTTTTAATAATTTAAAAGTTTTCTTTTATTAAATTTTATTAAATGGCAGTTTTATTTTTTTAGTGGAACAGTGTGCTAACCATGTTGTATCTACAAGCCAAAATAAAATTTTAAAAGTGTTTTTTAAGTGGCGCTTCTTGAGAACTCAGTAGGAACTGACTTGGCCTAATTGATGTATAGTTCTAAGTTTTGCATGTAACACAATTTGAATTCTCGAGCGGAAAAATCATGTTGTAAGCAGAAAGAGAAAATACTAAAAACATTTCTGTTCTACTTTTTACTTTGCTTACATACCGTATTCTTAAGTAGGGAAAAGTCTAGTCGCAACAACAGAAGAACATAAGCAGTTTAGAACCTTTCTCTTGTGTATACCTCCCAGCATGAGCAATTGTTTTTGCTTCTGTATTCAGAAACAACTTCTGGATGACTTGCTGAGCACGCAGATATAAATACTGTCAAAATAACAGATGAACTCTGCAGACTTAGGGTAAGGAAGAGGAAAGCTTCAGAGTGTGCCCATCTTTTAAATGCTCGAAAAAGACTGGAGTTTGTGTTCTTGGAAAAAGAGATGCAGAAGATGAACCACATTTTCTCCTATAGTTGATAGCATCTATGAATAGATTTGTTTTTATGACTTCTCTCTGTTTTGGTTTAACGGCTGTCTCTGTATTTGAATACTGGTCTACACTGATAGGAAAGTTTTGAAGATGCTGTAACCAAACCCCTCACCCTGGAAGTAAGTGATACACAAGTTGCTGTGTTTGTGAAGTCCTGAGTATAGTTGCTAGATACTCTAACACCTCCGTATCCACTGCAGCACTTGATTTTAACTTAATTTTCTATAGTTATTTCTGGTCTAACTGACCTATACGTACTCAGCGTTTTAGAAATGTGAAATGACACAGGGAAATAGCTGAAGTGGATGTGTCCATAGCTTATGGTCTATGCTATACCTGAATACTTTTGAGTAAGTTACAGAATATTTGTACTTTGCTTCCAAAATTCCTTTTTCTTTTGGTTTATATTATGCTCAAAGATGAAGCTATACTTCAGATATAATGTTGGAGTTTTTTCTTCTAGAGATGTTTGCTTTAAAATAGATGTAAATTAAATATAGCATCAGATCCAGTAGACTAAATTCATAGAAGAAAAACTTTTAACTGCTTTGTCTTATGCAGCTTGCATTCAATTTACAATTTTACAATAGTTTATGCAGTTTATGTAACTTACTGGTGAAATCTTAATGACACTTTAGAAAGAACGTTCCAAATACATTCAAACACTTAAATATGCAGACTGGGTACTTCTATTGTTTGTTTGTGCTTTTTTTTTTTCTTAGGGAAGGAGTTGTGTTTGGATTCTGCCATGAAGCTAAAATGAAAGCAGCTGTCCACCTAGGTAGTGTAAATTACTCAAAATGTTTGTGAACTGAAAGAGCTCATAGCTGTCCTATAGGAGAGTCACAGTGGAAGTGATTAACATAGGTCACTAATTTGATTAGAAAGAAATATCTCAAGTTTCCCCTTGTACTCTTGAGTACTGGATGTAATGCCTGCTGCTGCAGGTTCTGCATCGTGTTGATACTTGGCATTGTCAGTGCTGTACCTCACTGTGAATGTAAAATTAGCTATTATATCCCATGTCTGGAGGGTTCAGGGTCAGGTTGGATGGGGCTGTTGGCAGCTTGATCTACTGGGTGGCAACCCTGCACGTGGCATTACATGTTTTCATGTAGTGGTTGATATTTTACCTTGGATTCAAAATGCCTAGCAGTGAAACAGAAAGATAAAATATTTCACAGCTGACTTTGTATGCTGTTAATTGTCAGTGTTTCACTGCACGGTTTATCATTTGCTATAGTTGACATCCTTGAAGCTTAGCTCCTGCAGAATCATGTTCCTCCAGGTCTCACTTCAGACCCCGAGCTTTTTCTTAAAAGCAGAGCATCAAAGTCAAGAACAAGTCTTGACAGAAGAAAATTATTTAAACGTTTAAAGTTCTTTACACATTCCATGCAATGGATTTTGTTAGAAGGAACTTGAATGAACTAGAGGCAAGCACACGTACTGTCAAGTTCCAGCAGTGGGATAATAGTGGTTTAGTTGCAAATGTAAGTAACTAAAACATAGTATTTGTTGTATAGCTGTCTAAAAGCTAAAAGCTTTTAAAGAACATTATCAGCTTAGATGCTTATTTCCCTTAAAACTGCAGTAATAATTCACTGATCTAGTTCGATTAAATGCAGCATTCCATTTATTTGATGTTTCTCACATGTCTTAGTGAACTAGCTTAAAGCCTGCCTGTTGGTGATGCTACCCTTGCTGTCTTTTTGTTTTCTCTGTACTTAGAAGAAAAACACCTGATGCTTACCTTGGACAGTTATCTTTCTAGTTTTAAGGCAGCACAATGTATTACTGATATCCAAGAGGCAACTGTAAAAAGGTCAGCCATATATTAAAAAAAAAAAAAGACATAGCTTCTTGAAGCTCATACCAGGAACAAGAAATCTCTGTGCATTTGGGTATTGATCTTTTTATATGCAACTGAACTGAACGGTGAAATAAGTATCATTGTGGAGACATGGAATGTGCTCCATCTTAAAGTGTTTGAAGGTGGGGTGCACATAATGCACTGAAAGATTAAGGAAGTGACTTTAGTTTGCATAAAGAGTGATGTGGATTCCTGTGTCTTTTCTGTTGTAAATCCACTTGTCTTCTAGGAAGAAGAGCCAGAAGTAAAACTTGCCCAGAATTACTAGACTGGGCTTCAGGTGTTTTTAACGATGAGAATGGCTATCCATACATAGGTCATCGTAAAGTGGGGTCGCAGTGAGCATTTGGTGTGCAGGACAGTTTTGAGAGCTATGTAAGATGAAAGGAAATGGTTCATAAAATCTTCACTGTTACGTTTGAGCTAACTAATCTTCTGAAATCTGTCAGTGGTAGGGATGTAACTGCCACTGATCATTTACTGCTGGTGCAGTTGTCTGTGTTCTCTACTTAACTGAGCTGTCCATTGCTCACCATGGCCATGATGTTTCTTCAGACAGCAGGTTTGCAGTGGTGGCAGGGAGCAGTTTGGTTAGCTGTGGTTTCAGAAATATCCTCTTGGAAATAACTCATGTTCATTACACACATTGGAGTATGGATACACAAAAGTACAGCGTAAATCAGTTACTCTGTTTTAGAGGGCTGTATTTATATGGCAGCTTTTTTATGAAAGAATGCCAGTTGATGCTTAAAAGAAAAAGCCTAACTGGTGTGCCTCATAAAGGTGCTAAATAGAAATTGATGCTGAATAGTTGAGTAGAGTGGTGAGAAGGATGCTCTGTGAAATGAGGAGCCAGGGCTTTGATTAGTGCAAGTAATGATAATAGCAGTTGTATATGAGGAACAGCAGAAGGGCATGTAAGCTACTCCAGGGCAAAACAGATTTCTGAAATCCTGCCTTTGCTGAAGCACCTGTAACATCTGCAGGGTTTTATTTTCTGTCTCTCATTGCTGAGAAAATGAGAAATCCTCTGTCTGTTTTCTTTCTTGCCAATAGTTTAACAGTGGTGGAAAATAGTGATAGGAAAGTGCAACTTGCTTTCACATCCTCTGCTGTTTTAAAGGACTCTGCTACTGATACCTTCAAAGCTTTTTAACTTTTGGTTTTATCTGATACTTCATTTATCTTCTGTTCTTTGTAAGCTTTGTTGTAGCAGATTGGGATTCTTTTATCTCTTATTCGTAATTTTTAGGATTAAAAATTAACCATTTGTATTTGCATGTGCATGTGGATACCTATCCAGAAAGGTGTCTCAGTTTTTCATTCTTAACCTCTGGCTCGGAAGTGAAAATGGTCTTTGGTTTTATTTTGCATTATAATCCCATAGTGCTCCTTAGAGAAGAAAAAACAAACGACAGAGAAAATGCATTTAATTAGGATGCAGCAAAATATGTAAGAATTTGTTAATTTCACTTTTGCTGTCAGGGCCATGAGGAGCAGTATCAGTGAAATGTAAATATTTCACCCCCTTGCTTCCCAGCAAGAGTCAAACTATTTGCTTTTTGTTAAGAGGGCACAGGAGCAGAAGTCATTTTTCTTACCAGAATATACTAAGTAAGTTTATGAAATCACCCGATTAAATGACTGTGTGTGCTGCATAAATATTTATAGTTTCAGTATCACATTTTCAAAAACTTGTCTGACCTTAGCCTTTCTCCAGTCACAGAATCTTGAGTAAATGATCATGCCAGGCTTTGTCCCAAATATTAGCTGTCTTTTCTGCATACTTTTCTCAATAACCTCACTTCTCTTGTGAATTAGTGTAGGGCAGATACAAAATGTTTTTCTGCCTTCCATTTTACAGTCTTTACATTTCTTCTTAACTCGTGTTCTAGATTAGAACCCTGTATTCTTGGAGTGTGAGTTTGAATGTAGGTCTCTGGATTCTGCCAGTACTCCTGGGTTGTAGCTGGGTTGTTACAATTATTGGTCCTGTTTGCTACTCATTTAGGGAACACCGAACCATTTTGCAGCTTAATACAAATGCACTTCTGAACTCTTAGGAGTTCAGATCCTTTGATTTTCACATACTCACTAAAACCATGCCTAAGGCTACAATCTTCTGCAAAGTGCTTGAAATTATCCTGAGTCTTATTTGAGTTTGCCATCAGCAGTCTGTTTTCCTCTGGCAGTTGTAGAGTCTAGTGAGCCAAAAGACTTTCTTATGGAAAAAAACATTCAGAACAAGAGTATTTGATAAAGCATGTCTTCAAACATATGCTAGACATTTGGGTATTTTCCTGAAGATTCTTTCACTTGGAAGGTGGCGGACTTTTTTTTTTCTGACTGTAAAATTGGTTCGTCTTTCTACCTCTGGACTGGCAGTGAGAAATTTATCTCCGGATTGGCTGATTGAGCCTTGCTTAGAGCCTGCCCTCCTGGCCTCAATGAACACTGGTGTAACTCCATGGCGACAGTGGGTTACAATTGTTCGTGTATGTATTCAGAGTTCATCTTGGCTTTAACTCTATACAAGATTAGTCCTTGTTCTCATATCATAGCTTTTCTGAATTGCATGTACATTTCTTCTGTTTCTTCACTTCTTTGAAGTTATTTTTTGGCTGTATTGCTCTGGGAATACTGACAGCCAAGTAGGTAATTTTATTAACCTTCTTCACCAGGAGCTTCTACACTGTATGGAATATGTTCTGCAAGAGAGCAAGAGGTCTGGAGCTACTGCTGAACTAGCTCTCATTTTCACCTGTTCTTGGTCAGCTGTACCAACCAATACCAACCAATCTGTTTAAAAACAGATTTTATTTTTTTTTAAACAGGATTTGTTTAAATTTGGAGAAAGTAAGAGGAGAAGAGTGCATTGCTACCATGACCCTCTGTCAGATTTGTTGCACCACAAATGAATCCACTCTTTACCATGTCAAGCTTTTGTCAAGTGAATTACCATTTGTATAGTATGTATAGCATATATACTATACAAATGGTAATTACAGCCATGTATATCCATGGCTACCAGAGATATACAGTATTTTGCCATTGTCTTTCCTCTTGAGAGCTTGACTACAAAGTATATGTAATTGTGCTGGCAATTTGAAATGAGCTGTTTTTGTTGTTTTAAGTATGTATTGAATAATACTGCATTTCTGTTTTTTTTTTCTGGTTTTGTGATTATGTGAGCAAGTGGATTTTTCTGATGCTTTGACGTTCAGAAATACAATGCATGTGTTTTAAGTTAATAAAATGCATTTGCATGTGCAAGGTAAGACTTGGCACGAGAAGGAAAGCAACCTTCTACATGGCAAAAGCAGTAACAATTTTCAACTTGTTTATTGTTTTGGAGGCTTGACAGACAGTTCTGTGGTTCCCATTTACAATCCTAGTAGATGATGAGTAAAGGAGGAAGAGCAAAGCTTAGACCCGGCAGGCACCACCTGCAAGGAGCAGGGCTTTGGGTAGGTGGCGACTGAGCAGTAGGAGAGCATAGCATAGCAACAGCTGAGAGATTGAAGGCACTTGTTTTGGTAGCCTTGAGTTTGTTTATTTTGAAGTTCCCTCCTAATTGTAACATCAAGTTTGGAAGATAGGAGTGAGTATTCTTTGATGAACAGATTACAGCTGTACAAGGTGTTTTATAAAAGACAGTGAACAGCTGTCTTACGCCGTTGAATTGGAATTTATAATTGAAATAACATGTATTTTTGGGAAAAATATTTCAGAAGATCCATCTTCTTGTGCTGTTTCAATGTTTCTGTATACTTGTTGATTTGAAATTGAATGCTGAGAGGTTCCATCTTTCTTGGAATGTCTTTTTTTTCTTTTTCATTTTCTTTTTTTTTTTTTTTAATGTATTAGATACTCATTAAAACTGATGTGTAATTAACTGGATGAATCCTTTGCTTTCCGTACCTGTATTCTATAGCTTCTTTACACAAGTACAAAGTAGTATAAATTGAATGCTGCTTGTTCTAAAACAGATTCTTTACAAATCTTGGCCTTAAAAGATGGCTTTGTGGAGCTCTCTCGACAGATCATTTATAAGCTAATAATACCGATAGAAAATAGAATTTAGTATTTTGCTATTGATGTGACCGAAGTTTAAAAGAGGAATAATCATGTTTACAAAGGTCTTTGCATTTTCCAAAAGCCAAGAGCAATATATTAAACAGATTGTTGAAGCTTATGGAAATCTGTGATCAGAGTAAAGTTTTCAGAACACTGGAAAAAAAAAAAAGAACAAAGCTGGTTCACAAGAAAAGGAATGGGGTTATTCTGTGAATATGCTCTGTATTTTGGTTACAGATAACATTGATCTTCGTAGCTTTGTTAATAGATAAGCAGCTGTAGCTGCTTTGTTATTTTGAAGTGAAACACTTAGCAGGAAAGGAGAAACATGCATTTAACGAATATATTGGTTGCAGAGAAATCCATCCTGCTACAAACCGTGATTATTATTTTTTAAATTTAATTAATTAGTTTATTTTTAAATCATGAAGCTTTGTTAGGAATGTAGGGAATTTTTAGCCATACCTATGGAGAAAACATTTCTAAGTCAGTGCAACAAGACAGCTTCTGTTGCAAGCCTTAGAAGCAGTTGGCAGAGAAAAAGTGCCGGTCTCTGATTTTCAGAATGGTTGGGGTCTGGCCCTGTACTTTGTTTCTCACAGCTGTAGAGATGTGATGGTGTTTAGACTTGTCTGAGGCGCGTGACTTCACACTGTGCCACATCCTTGCAGATAAGCGCCTTGCTGCATGAGGAGAGGCGCTTCCCCATCAGGATGGCCTCTGGAATTCTGCAGGCTGACGTCATGCCTGGAGATGATAGATCTTTCAGTTGGTGATAAAAAATTGGCTAGAAGATCGTGAAAAAATGGTATTTATAGGGGGAAAAAAAATAGTGTCAGGAATACTGAAAGAAGTGCAGGAAGTGACATACCCCCTTTATGTTCCCTGTTTTCTTATGCAGTGTGCTTTCAAGTGTGGCATGGACCTTTTGATCAGACATCCTTCTCTTGTTGGGAGCTTGAGCTTTGGTAAAGGGCTTAGTCTTGCCCAGCTATTTTATGTGAACCATTTAAGTTTTTCTAAGCTTTTTGTTCCCAGGCTGTAAACATCCTAAGTTACTATGAAGAGAATAAGGGGAATTGTATTTTATGACTTGTTAAAGGTTTGAAGGCAATAAAGAGTGTTCTAGAGGCTATTCTCAACTAAACATCTGTTTCTTAGTAGTTGCAAACAATTCAGGACACCAGACTTGAATCCAGGTGGTTTCTTTAAATTCTGGTTTTAGGTTCACAGCTTATTGGTACAAAGCAGGTTATACCAACAGGGCTTATAAGCTTTCTTTGAATGCAGGCAAAAAAAAGAGGGTAATGAATTGAAGATGGGCTGTAGTAGGACTTATGACTCTAAAATACAAAAGCTAAAGTGGAATTTTATAATTGCACCTAGAATTGTTCAGGGTCAGTAAACTTGAAGTTGTTGACTTCCTTAAAAAGAAATGGGTGGGAGAGGGACTAAATAGGGGCGACGTCAGTAATACCTGGCTTCTTCACATGCTGAAAAGTGTTCAGCTAGAAACTGACTGGCTTTATGGCTTATTTTACTCAATTGCTTGTACAGTCAGTTAGGATGAACTTTCAGATCACTTCTGCAAAAATTACCATATGCGGGGAGTGGCATGTCCTTAATCTGGCATGGAGGGAGTAAACTTTTAGAGTGAACATTCTCAAGTGATTTTAAATATTTTGTAAGTCAATGAAGTGCAATATAAAAGGAAAATACTGGGATATCAAGCATGTTGACTGTTGTGCTATGTATTTGTTAATATGAACCACTGTATGGGAACTGCTGAGTCACGGCCTGAACCTCTGATTGATCACCTGAGGCAAGCCATGAGTCAGCCAGAGGAGCACAGCTGAAGGCAACTCACCTGTGCTGCCGGAAGGGTCGGAGCCAGGCTCCACCCCTCCTAGACCTATTTAACAGCTGGCTACCAGCAGGGAAGGATCTTGTCTGGAGATCCCTCCTTCTGGTGTTTTGTGGTGAGCCCAGCATAAGGGTCAGCCTTCCATTTATTCTCTCTTGTTATCATAGTCCACTTCGCCTAACTCTCTTGTTTATTTTGTGATTGTAGCATCTTGATATCCATTGATTATACAACCACATATCATGCACTTTAAATGAACACAGTTGTATTAGGATAGTTGCTGTTTTGTTCTGTGTTTTGCTAGCATTGGATATTATCAACCCGTATTGATTACTGGAAGATTGGAACTTTTCACTGTTCTAATTTCAGACTAAAATATCTTATGCAGAATGAAATATTTGTCATTTTCACCATCTTAAGTGCACATTTTTAGTCTATAATCTGAAGTTTCTGTGCAACACAGGGAGCAACAAGGTATTAACTGGGTTTAAATAGCAGTTTTCACTGGTATGGTCCAGTCTGCTCTGAGCAAAAAATTTATTCACTGAGGGATGGGCTCAGATATTTTAATTAACTTCTCCTAGGCAATCAAGAATACATGAAATGCAACAATAAAACTTGTTGTTTCTATTTGTTTTTCAAAGCAATGACTGACAATGCTCTTTTCTTGTTCTTTGCAGTGTGGTGATGTAGATATTTTGGTAAGCAATTCAGTGACTCTTTCTGTATATGCAATTGGATTTTATTAATTTCTAATGCTATTGAAATGTGAAAAATTAATGTAATCTGTTAATATTTATTAGATTTACTGTGAAGTATTTATTTTATCTTCTGCACATCAAAATTGCAAACATTTACTACTGTATTTGATGTCTGGATAATGTTGTGCCCTGATGCCAGGACCAAATGCTTCAGAGAAAATAAAACTATGTCCATAGAGGTATATGTAATTGATAACCCTGGTACCAATTCTGGTCGTGATCTCAGAGGCTTGTCTGAGTCCTCGTGTGTCAGTATCATGATTTAGCAGAGGGTTGTTAGAGTTTGGGTTGTATGGTTAGGTTGCAGTTGAACTTGATGATCTTTATGATCTTTTCCAACCTGAGCAATTCTGTGTATCAAAAAGTCTGTTCCTTTAGTTGCTGTAATAATGATGTAACTTCTGAGGTACAGATTTGAGTATTCCTTTGGATTGCATGACATCAGAGATGTTCTTAGTTTTCAAGCCTTCTAGTGGCAAAATTTGTCTTGTGTGAGTAAGTTATTGTCTAGTCAGTCTCTTCTGGCCTTTATAAGACATGGCCAGAAGTATGAAAAAGAATATAATACTTATAAACCTTTGTTTTAATGAAGTTAGCACATTGTTCTGATTTTTAGCCAGGATATCACTGTAGTAGAGAAGCAGTTGTCTGGCTGTCTTGCTTGTTGAATAAGGGTGGTGAAAGACTTTGGAATAAAATACTGGCTTTTGTAGAAGTATGGTATGCCATTGCCTTCCGTGGAGATGCAGTGAGTTGCTCTGCAGGCCACTGACCATTCACAGAAGGGTACAGTAGTTCATTTTCATGGTGCCCTATCTTCACTGGAGAAACTTTAGGCTGTAGTTACGTAGTAGACTGCCTTGTAAAATACAGGTTTTTTACAGTAAAGTTCACTTTTTACAGATACTTACAATAAAAAAAAAATAATAATTTTTTAGCACTTTTTGAATTAGTTTTAATGATATTATTTGCATTAGTGAACAATCAGAATTTGAGATACTCTGATGACTTCCCGGGCTTTCAGTAATCCTTCTCTTAAAGACTACTTATCTTAAAGGAATTACAGTGAAACTATTGAGCAAAAATTCAGTGCTTTAACTACAGCATCAGCCTGATTTTTGCCTGTAATCCATTCCCAATAGATAATTTATGTAGCTTATTACATCTTTGAGCAAAATACGATTTTTACCCCTCTTCCCGTTCTGGAAATAAGACTGTGATTTATATAAAATAACTTTGGGGAAAGAGATGATTAATGATGTGGTTAAGCCTTCTGTATGCTGGAATACTGCCCCTTACATAGATTCTTAGCTGTCAGTTTTATTGCTTTTTGATATACAAAGCATTAAATTGTTACATCAGGTGGGGAAAAATACAAAATTGTGAATGTAACTGGCTTTACTTGCCAGCCTCCTTTCCTGGGCATGACACTTAAATCCAGATTTTTTTTGTGTGTAAGACTCAGTGTAACTGATGCATTTGGAACCTTTTAATTCTGAAGGAGATGCATGAGGAAATAATGCATTTTCTTTTGTCCGATAAATTCATTCAAAATCCTTTTGAGTACAGGTAATCCCATCTTATTTTCAGATAATATCAATTGACTGTAATGAGTGAGAGGGTGGTATGAGAGAAACGCTTGTTTTAATGATCTGATAGTAAAGTTGACTTTCAAGGCTTTATTATTTAACTGGTATCAAACTCTGAAGAAATAACTGTTGAAGGTGGTGAAAAATAAGCAGCAGAGTTTGTTTGAAACTGCTCGAATGGATGTGATACATGAGGAAGAGTTGGTGTGGTTTTTATGACCACCAACCAAATAGTATGGCATAGTAAGAGAGACCTTTTCGGGGTCTGTCTTTCAGGCCAGCCATGTGGACTGTGGAATACTTGGTCATACCACGTACTGGGATTTCTAGAAAGTAGTTGACAAGATCCTCCATGTCCAAAATTTTGAAAAGAAGTTGAATTGTGTGGAGAAAGAGAGTTCTTTCTACATCTTTAGATCGTATAGATAACTGCTACAAGAGGAAAGGTGGTAGAAAAACCATGTGTAGAAATAAATGATTGTTCTTTTTCATGAGGGAATCTTAGGAGATTTTATGGCAGGAATCCATGTGTAGTTATAAATGCTGTGCAAAAGGAAGAAACTTATGAGGTTATGAGTTACGAAGGTATTTGGGATAGTGATAATGAAGGGCTAGATTTGATGAATTGCAAAATTACACTGTCATACTGATTTTTTTGGATGACAGACTGCAGTTTCATCTAGTTAAATGTAGAGTAATGGCTGGGGAGACAGTATGAAAAAGGCAACCCTTCCTTCATGTACTCAGTGATAGATCCTGAAATTACATCATTTGGCAATTGGTAAGATCTTGCAATCAAGGTGAAATGCCTCTTATGCTCAGAAATTTTTAGGAAAAAAATACTCATTGTAAATGCCATTATATCTTTGTTTTGTATCACATGTAGTCTAATTTCCAGCTCACAAAGCCATTCTGGCAGTACTGCGTGTACAGGGCAGAAGGGACAGTCAAAGGAGCAGAACAGGTCTGCATGAGAAATTAGTAAATATTTATACTCTTTTCAGGCTAGAACAGAGGTCACTGAAGGGTCATGAAATAGGAGTCTATAGTACTGATGACACAGAAGAGGCAGACTACTATTTTTTCCAGTGCAGAACTTGCACAAATCCAATGTGATTTATGAACCTGAGCTCAAAACAAGAAAAAATGTTTATTTGCACAAGTTTTGATTAAACTACCTGTCTTTGCTATAAGGTATTGGGCATGATAAAGATTTACATGTATTAAAAAAATAATAAGTGTATTGCTGTACACGGAGGAAGCTTGGAGATTGTATGAAAACATTCCGTTAGTGGTGGCTCAGGAATCGCTGAGCTGTGGGTTGATGGTGGCTAAAATACTAGAAATAAAAGTATCAGAGACAGTATCAGTGAAGTGGCAACTGTGTATCTACGTGCTATAAGCATCAACTGTTGGTTGCTGTTCCCACTCATGTTGTCTACACTAGCGGTACATCAGCAAGTAACTTTTGCTGCTGTGCCCTCTTGAGGAAAGGGGTAGAAGGTTAAAAAAAAAATAAAATCAAAATCCGCAAAAACAGAACGAAAGAGAACATGAAAGGGAAAAAAAGAGAGGGGAGTAGATTATTAAGAATTGAAATTTAAACTAAAAAGAAAGAACTGTGTAGGGACAGAGAGAGCAAAGCAGCCTCAATAACAGCTCCCACTTGGAGGTGTCCAAGAAGATCTGGGTGCTTTTTGGTAGTGATGCTCAGACCAGAGGCACAATTAGATAAGGGGCTTGAAATGCTTTCCAGGTTTCTGTTGACACACTTCCTGCTTTCCTTGGCAGTTGAAATGGCCAAGTTAGCTGGGATTGGGTGAGGGCTGGAAGGAGCATCTGAAGGCTTGGAGAAGCTCTGGATGTGGAGGGTAAACAGAAAGGGCAATTTCATGAGATTCCAGACAGAGTGGAAAAGGAACCTGGTATGCTGGGTGAAAGGGTCTTCTTATGGAATGCACATAAGTCAGGATCCTGTGGGAACATCTCTATGGCTTGAATCCTCCACTGAGCATTTTTCAGTACATATTTCTGTTAAGCACTGAAGTTGGTTAACAGTATGCTCCACCACATTGATGTTTTTTCACCCTCCTGGGGCATGTAAGTTGTACTACTTAACGTTTGGGTGTGACACAAGGCCAGCAGGGTGGAATAGCGAAGCACAGTTGTATAAATGATGGTTTTTGAGGCATGATTAAGAGATGAATTGGTTAGCTGTTACGCGGCCTGCTGAAGAGATTTAGGGAAGAACTGGTGATAGCTTTGGAGACGCAATGCAGGTTTGCCCCATTGTTTGTCTCTTACATTTCTGTACAGTTGAGTAAGGATAAGAGCTAATAAAATTGGGAAATCTGTTTTTCAAATTGACACAGTAACAAAACAGATTGAGAAGACAGTCTTATTATATATAATAAAATGAAAACAAGAATACACCCTTAAAACTGCCAGTTATCAGCTTGAAGACTTTGTAATGTCTATCTGATAAGCTGTTATGTGCTTACATGGCCGTTTGGCTGGCATCTGATTCTTGCCTTGTAAGATCATTACCCTGGGAATAGCTTTCATTGAGACAGATTAGGATTTGGTGATAAGTATATCTTTGCAGATTCATTTTGTCCCTTAAATGCCATTCAGATTCCGGCCATCCTTTTAAGGTCTTCCCTGTAATTTATATTCAGTATTTAATCAAACGTGAGTACTTCTTTCATGTGTTTATGGATTGTATTCCACCTTGTTATCAGGGTGGTGGTGGCAGGGCATGGCTAGATGGAATTATCATACAGCCAACAGTAAAACAGCTTCACCTCACCCAAATTCGTTGCAGATTGCCCTGATATTTATTTTAGTAATAAATGGGGTGGGAAGACCAATTTCAGTTGTGTTTTGTAGTTTTCAGTTCTGTTTGCACTATATTTGGAGTTGAGCAATGTTTGTTCATCCAGAATACTTGAGACAGGCAATTAAGTATTTTGTCCATAGCTTTCTAAAAGAAAGTAATGGTACATTACATTTCCATTGGCATTGCAAACAAACATGTTAAGTGCACTGCTCTGAAAAATCACTGGCACTTTTTTTTAGAAACTTGAAAATATTCTTTCTATTTTTCTCACAGAGGAAGCTATTCCCAAAAAGTCATTATGGGAAAACTGCATTTGATGTTCTTTATAACTGAATTCCTTAACATTAGTTGCTTGCGTTTGTTTTTGAAAGACTGAGCCAACAGTTTGGAAGTGATTTCTCTTTCACCAGCAGATTCATGACTTGTCTCTGATTATGTCGGGCTTAACTTTCCTGTTTATTCAAGTCAGTTGGACTTAATGAAGCAAAGAATAACAAAAATAGCACTTTTCCCCAGAGATTCTGTTTGTGTTCTGGTGACTTTTCTCAGGAGAGCCTTCCCATGTTAGATTGAATCGTGGGTGAATACAGAGCTCTGTGTAGTAGTACTCTTCCGGGCAGATGGCAGAAGGCTGTTTTCTTCCCTTCAGATGTTAAGATAGCTGAGAAATGAATGTTACTTTTGTTTGGATTAGCATATTCTTTTTAGTTTCCAGTGCAAAATCTGACTGCTAAATGATACTAAAATGAATACTAATTACTAAGTGAATACAACAAATTGATTCAACATCATCAGGTGGTTTTAGAATAAGATTTTGAACAGATAGGTGTGCACGTCATCAACTGTTGATAGATGTGCCATGTTCACAGAAGAATTTGTATTTTCTTAGAACAAATTATAGAAGAGACTATGAAGTGTGGTGCTCACCACAACAGTGCTTTAAGTTATTGTACTTATATTTAGCATAAACAGATAATAATATGTGTATATATATATATATATATATATATATATATATATATGCAAACATGTTTAAGTATGCAAGTCGTTTCAGCTTTGAACTTATGAATTTAAGTAGAGAAGGCAGGTTTTATGAGTGGACAGGTATCTGTAGAAATCTGTGACAGATATCTGTATTGATGCAGATAGGCATCAATTGCATAAGTAAACGCTCATCAATTTCTCTCTTTTTCAGCATTTGGTGTGTGTTGATGCTTATCCAAAAAATAGATAAATGACTAGTGATGGAATTAGGTAGATTTTCTTCAGAATGTGCTGAGTCATGTGGGAGTTCATTTGCTAAGCATGTTTTTTGAAGTTTGCGTTATGGTTTGTGTGTGCTCCCATGCTTTCTCCTTCCACGTTTGTATTCTTAATGTGAACAGCGTGTTTCAGAAACTCTGAAACTTCTTGGTTTCGTCTGCCACAGGAAGGGTGCAGTATTTCACTTTTGCTACCCATAAGTGAACTTAATTTCTATTGAAGAAAAAAATGCAGCTGCCTGATGTGATAAGGCTTAAACTTCATTTGAAGTTCTTCTAAGTTAAGAGTTGCATTGCGTGCTTACATACAGATTGCTGACTGTATTCTATATTTAAAAGAGTGGGTGTGTTTCATTGTAGTATCTGGGCAAACATATCAAGATATTCCTGAGTGAATCACATCCCTGTGAGGCATAGAAAAGCACCCCTCTGAGGCAGGGAATTCTTGGAGGAAATAAAAGCCAGCAATCTCAAACCACTTTCACCAGCTTGGTTTTCACTCATTTCATTCTGATTTCATTTGGTGCACTCCTGCATTTAGTCTGCCCATCTATTCCAGGGTAACCTTCCCTACTACTCAGGGTTATATTGGCATCTGCTATTCCCTTAGATGTTTGTGTGCTGAAGAGTTCTAGCCACCCTTGTTCTTCACCTAAAAGCATTTCCATGTGTTTTGTTAACCTTAATGACTTTCTTGAAGATTAGGAGGGAGGAAACTTCAGAAATACTAAGGACAAGAGTGCCCTATAGGTTAGTACAGTAAACTAAATAATGGTGTGGTTCTAAAAGCGTTTACTGCTTTTACTGCTGAAATTTTTCTAGTTGACTGTTGTACTGTTGCTCTTGCACCAGCACATCTCATTCCTGCATGACAGTAGTCAGCTTCAAAATCCACTACTTCCTGTGTGCTTGCTTTTAGTTTGCCTACCTCTTTATATCTTTGTATCGCTAACGTTCCTTGGCAGCTTTTGATGGTCAGACTTCATCTTTCCTATCCAGAACAATCAGAACTACAGAACAGCACAGTCACCAGCACAGATTCTTGGGACTTCCACCGATTTATTCAAATTATTTGTTGGCTACTTTTAAGTAACAGCTGGTCAGGTTATTTGCCATGGCAGTGCCTGTTTAGGAGACCCCAGTTTCGTTGTACCCTTTTGTGAGAAGTGTGTAATGTCTTTTGGAATTCCAGGTGGGCTGTAGCTGTGATTTCTTGCAGCGCTTGCGGAGCCTTTCAAAGAACAACAGCCTGAAATGTGGTTTTTCTTTTCAACAGCTGCATGGAATTATACGTGCCCAATAATTCTTTTCTTTGGAGAAATTTATATCTTTTTCTGGTACAAACGTTGAACCTAGCTGATATATTGTTTCCTGAATGTCCCCTTGAGCCCTTTTCAGAAACTCCTGTTCTTTATCTTTGGTCTTTCAGTGCTACAAGATTGAGGCTGTTTGAAGTGAGAATTCAGGAATGGCAGTTAGCAGCAAGTTTTTGATTCTTGAGTTCTTCAGAATTTGATTCTCACAGTCCATTATTTTTCCCTTTACAAACTTGTTCTTTGCCACTAGAAGGGGATTGTGGTATGGGAGACCTCCAGAGTTTTTCCTCAGTGCATAGGTCTAAAAACAGATGAGGAGAGGCAGGTTCTTCTGCTGGGTTTTCTCTCCTATGAGTCTTTGTGTTTGCACTGATTATCTTTTTTGGCCCCAGAGGAATCCAGTAACATGTCTTCTATTCCTTCTGTCATTTGAAAAAGGCTTATTGTTGTGCCCTTTCATTACTTAACTAGTTTTTCAAACTTAATTACTTTATCTTCTGTACTTACGTTACCAGCTAGAGGGTATGGCCGCTCTTTTTTATTTGGCATCCCACTTGGGATAGTCAGCATTATATCATTTTGTTTCAGATGATTTCCTTGACTTTACTATTTAGCTTTATTGTTTTTGTTGGTTTTTTTTTCTTAGTTTGCTTAGAGGGCTTCTGCCAGCGCCTTATAAAATGATGATCAGGAAATAATTATAGCAAATTGTTTTGACTAAATGTTTGTACAAAAGGACATACAAAAAGAAATGAGCCAGAATTGAAACACAAGTTTTAAAAATAAAAGTATTTTTGTTTTCATGTTTTATAATTCTGAATAGATGGAATTATTTTACTTTAACTAGATTTGAAATATATTTGATTTCTTTGGCATGCCTACGGTCTTAATAATCCTGTAAGCTAGATGAAAAAAAAATATATAATTTCATTGCTTGAGTCTTGCCTCTTTAAGGAGCCTAACACTAGAGCTAGTGGAGGGGAATTCCTGGTTGGCTGTTAATAAGCACAATGTGTGAATTTCCTGAGGATGGAGCTAAGAGCATGGGTGCTGTTGGTAGGTATTCAGGAAGGCATTTGTGCACATTCAACTTTCTGTATTCAGAAACGTGGTTTTGGCCACTACTCAGTGAACATCTGTATGGGAACCGTTGATCACGGCCTGAACCTCTGATTGACCACTTTTATTACCTTCTAAGTAGGATTATCACAATGAAAAAATAATCAATGAAAAATGCTCACCAATGTTGTAGGCTTGTAATAAACTGCACGAAGAGCAATCTCCAGGAAGAGATGTTTCCTCAGTGGCAGTCAGCTCTTAAATAGGCCTAGGAGAGGTGGAACCAGGCTCCATCCCTCCTGGCAGTGCAGGTGAATTGCCTTCACCTGTGCTCCGTGGCTGACTCACTGCCCGCCTCAGGTGGTCAGTCAGAGGTTTGAGCCACAGTTCCCACACAATGTCTATGTTTCATGTGGGTACATTCTTTACAATGCAGTAAAAAAAATAAATAAAAATTACATTTTAATTCATGTTACATTTCTTAATTTTATAAGTGGTTTATTTTTGTCAAAAGTGTTGCATTAAATGTTGCAAAATTGCAAATAGGTATTTCACACAGGGCCCTCATTGTCCTTTGCAGTGTTCCAGATGCTGCTGCTTCACAGTTCTTTTGTCATGCGCTGATGGGCCTAAATTAGTGCCTTGCCAAGTGAATGTTATCTTCAAAATAAAATGTTTATTGGAAATTAAAGCTTCCTAAATCCTTATAAGGACAAACAACTTAGAAGAATTATTTTGTCTTGGCTTCTTCCAAGTACTGAATTTAGGATCTGTATTTTCCTTTCAACAGCTGTGAAAGCCTGCAACTGGTATATCCGTTGTCCAAAAAGTCTCTCTGTAGAGAATTATGTTCTTAATTTTGCTGTTTCTTTTGGTTCATTTATTCTTTTAATGACAGGTAGTTTGAAATAGAAAACATAAAGGCAAATACGGCTTTCTACTACCTGGAGTAGAGTAATGGGATGCTATTATAGCATCCTGACTGCACACTGCTTCAGAATTAGTTGTGACTGTTCTGTGCTTCCCAGCACAGTGTTGTAGCTTTCTTGTTGCTTTGAACTGCCCCATCCACCTTTTTGTGGTGATTTCAAAGCTGGTGGAATGGTCAGGTGTGCTACCATCTCATCTACATGAGTCAGCGGTTCTGCCTCCTTGTTGCTGCTTCTATCTGTGGTCAAGAAGTTCCTATATTTTCCTACTTTTTCATGCTCAGTTTTTGGATTGGCAAGGTGGCTTCCTGATTTCAGTCTTGCGTATGTCTAGATTACTCTTGTTAGCATTTCAGCTTTGAGTTTGCTGACTGGGAATGCAAACTGAAGCATACTTCATGAAAGTGAGCAAAATGTTTCTGACACTCCCCAGAAATAGTGTAGCTGTAGTGGCATGTATCAAGCCAAGCTGTTACACAGGACGAAAATGACCTGCAGTATCACCATTGTGTAACTGAAGCTTAAGTGAAAGTTGAGCACTGAAGCATGAGTGTAAAACAGAGAAGAAACTGATTGTGGAGATTTTGGATTCCCTTCCTGTTTTCTCCTTTTCCTCAGTACTGGTTAAGAGCATTCATATATTTGAATTTTGGAAGGTTATTGCTTTTTTTTTTTGTCTTTTTTTTTTCTTTTTTCTTTTGTAAGAAGGACAGAAGTAATTGAGAACACAGCGAGAGGTAGTAATGTTTGTTTTAGAAGTGGATGTCTAAGTGTGAACTGATTTTAATTTCACAGTTTTAATTAAAATTCCTACAGGCTGAAAAGACTGATATTTAGGCGTGGGCAAAGCAATCTCTTTTCCAGTTCACCTTTTGACAAGTATGCAAGTTTTAGTTAAAACTATTTTTTAATAGGTAAGAAGAGAAGTTCTCTTGGGAACTTGTTAATTTCAAAGCAGTGAATTATTATAAGCAGCTCAGAGAGCGTGACTTATATTTATGATTGTCTGATCCTTTCCACTGTGTGATCCTGTTTGCTCTTGCATGTTACTTTGCTAAATGTAAGCCATTCTGTATTAGGTTTTCTTAGCTAACTGTTTGCCTAAGATTTAATGAATTGTAGGAAGCTGAAGAATTAAATATTTTGCAACACTTGGAGTGTGTAGTAGGAGAAGTGAGTGGCCTTTTGACTTTATTTTAGATGTTAGCAATCTTATGGGATTAACTCCAATTTTTCTCATCTTTAAGAAGGAAATACAAATTTTCTGTGGATGGCCATTCTCATTGTCAGGGCTACATTTTCAAGTTAATGTGCTTCCAAGAAAAATACAGTGTAAGCTAAGTCGAGAACATTCTGAAGACTGGTTTGGCCTTTTGTATCTAGTCTTCTGATGTAGGAAAGCAGCAAATAATGGGTAGTGTAGTGTCAGTTCACATCTCGGGTCAGGGGAGTAAGAATAAGGCTATTACTGCATCTTTGGGGAAAAAAAAAATGTTGTGAAACAGCTTGTGTACCTTGTCTGTTTTGGTGCTTAGATATGAAGTTACAAAGCTTCAGAAAGAACTGAGAACTCAGATGGAATTTGCTTAAATGTTTTTAATAATTAGCATATTTATTTGAGTTAAAACGGTGAATGAAGTGTATAAATCTGCTGTGGTAAGTGGCAAAATGGCTACATGCTCATTCTCGCTGGGCTGAACATTTTTGTTTTATGGAAAATAAAATAAGATTCAGTAGGCAAGCGATGATGCATGTAATAAGTATTTGGTTAAGTGTCTGTGCATTTTCTTGAGGGTCATCAAGTGCACTATTACTTTTTTGCCCTAAAAAAGAAAACATAATGAGAGCTGTCACATTTGTATATTGCATATTTCCTTTGTAACTTCACCTATGGGTGTCTGCTGTATTCAGTGCTAATAACTAGGTGTGCGTTGTAGCTTTTTGGTTGTTAGATTGTATTTCATTGGGCCTTTCTATTTCTTAAATGAGGATTTATTTTCTGATCTGATACATATGTAAAATTAGATGAATATCAAAAGTGGTATTTCTTTATGAAAAGATACTGTGTTTTTATACTTTTTAGAACTGCAGAATGTATTTCTGATCACTTAATTGTTGTTTTTTTTCTGCAGTTGTACTCGCTGAATGATTATAAGCCACCCATTTCTAAAGCTAAAATGACACAGATCACCAAGGCAGCAATCAAGGCTATAAAGGTAAGGAACTGACTTGCTACTTCTAATTTCCTTTCCATTTCTTACCTCTCACAAAATACCTGAATAGCTTACAGAACATGCTGCTGCAAGTTTTTCCCCTTTATCATGTGCACAGTTGCCAAATTATGATCAAGTGTGATCATAAGGGTCCCCAGGACCCTAACTAAAGACTAATCTTGCCACAAAGTAGAACCACATAATTGCCAAGTAGCAGCAAAGCAACAGAAAACAGCACTGAAAAATAATGGAGGGAAGAGTGCACAGTACTAAGCATTGAAACGAACGCTTGGTGGGAGCTGGAGAGTTGAATAAAAAGCATAGAATAAAAGCAAGAAAGGCATGACGTGGTCTTTATGTCTGCGTGCTTCTGCAGGGAAGGTAGATAAATTTTCATCTGGTGACGTCTGCATTGGAGTTCTGCATAACTCAGAGCAAATTGATGGTAGAGGAATGGAGTTTATTACGTTTATTAAATAAGAGAAGTCTACATAAATCAGAGTGCATGTGTTGCAGTGTTATGAGAATGCTAGAAATCCGTACTGAACTTTACCCAAACTAATAATAAATCATAGAATCATAGAATTGGTCAGGTTGGAAAAGAGCTTAAAGATCATCAAGTCCAACTGCAACCTAACCATACTACTCTAACAACTCTGCTAAATGATACCAGAATCTTGGAAACCTTGAAATGGACAATGCTATATCTCTTTCAAGATTTTCATTATGTATTTTCACCCTTTAATAAACTGGGCCTCAAAGACATAAACCTGCTAAAGTTTTAAAAGTTGTATTTTCCAGTCTTTCCAGTTTTTCCAATGTTATTTTGTAGCTACCAGTTTGGTACCTGAACTTACAGCCTTGGGATATTTAATACAATAGTGGTGTACCAAGAAATGAATGTAAGTTTAGTGAGTGGGAGCGATATCTAGTATTTGGTCTAGTATTAAATGGGCAAGTTTGTGGCCCTGCATGTGGCAGGGGGATTGGAGATTCATGATTCTTGAGATCCCTTCCAACCCTGGCTGTTCTGTGATTCTTTGGTGTGTATTATCACATAGAAATTGACACTTCTGTTGTTCTTAGAACTTAGACCACATGCAGAGTGTATCATATTCTAGAAATGCTAGAAAATGTTACTTTTCTGTTACCACAGCTTGCTACAGTCAAGGCAAAAGAGGATATAAAGTAACTACTGCATTTCCAGACTCCCTTTGAGATGGGGGTTTCAGTGCATCTTAGGGGATACTGGGAAGTATCGATCATGCTTTATGCTTATCATTTCAGTAACAAGGTTTAATTTTGTAGAGCATTTATTAAGATGATGTGGAGCTATTGCAATTATATGTGAAATTAAAAAAACAACAACAACAACAACAACAACAACAACCAATAACAGAAAAAAAAACCTCACAAAAGAAAACAACAGGACTAAAGAATAAGTACTCAGTAAATGTTTTAAAGATTTTCCTATTTGTATATTGTGTATTTAGATTATCAAAGTTAACATTTGGAAAATAAAATAGAGAGAAATGCTATTCTTAGTAATGTGCTAACATCTGCAGTTAAGTGTGTTGAAATAACAGCATAATTCTCAAGGAGCAGTCACCTTCGCTTAGTAGATACAGACACTATTCTAAAAAAGATAAGTGCAGTTAGCTTTTCCTGATGCTGTTAAATCTTCTGAGGATGATAGCATATTTAGCTATGGATGTTGTATTGCTGGTTGATCAACTGAAGTTTCTGATTGTTGTTTTATTGTCAATGCTGCATGACTTAAGCAAGTATATGCATCACAGAATTTTCTCCGCTATTGAAATACTGTCTTTGTTTTCTAGTTCTACAAGCATGTTGTGCAGAGTGTTGAGAAATTCATTCAAAAGGTAAGTCAGTAACAGATATCTTATGTTATCACACAGAGAAGCTTTCAGTGTTGTAGGGATTATTTGCTACAGTTGGGTCTTAGGTATACATATGAATTTCTGTTTTTACCCCAGAATATGTATTTCAGTTTTCAGTTGCATTCAACTTCTGTTAGTAATCAGTAGATGATAACAGATCTGCTGAAAAACAAATACACTGTCCTCATTTTATATTTATGTAAATTTTGACTTCAATGACTGCAGATACTGTGTTGAAACTACTTCTGTGTGTGGTCATTTAATGTTAAAAGAAGCCTATGAATCTTCCAGCAAAGTAATTGAAAGTAATCTAATGAGTGACAGTTGCTTTTGCTTTTCCAGCAGGTTTTTGGCACAGTTTTTAAAATTAAAGATGATCACTTAACTTTTACTCTTGTCTAGTGTGAAATGTGGCATTTTTGTTTGTGCTTTATGCTGCTCTACATCTTTTAGAATAATGCATCTTTAAAAAAGGTTTGTTGTTCATGTGCTGATTTTTACGAGCTAGACTCTAAAGAGGTTTTTTATTTTGTTAGTGGTAGCAAATGAAATTCAAGCTATATACATATTTGTGGAGTATATGTAACTGTGACAAATTGAACATTAAGGGCTAGCGGCTTCTGTTTGAGACAGTTTTGCATTTTTCTAAAATCTAATAAATAGTGAACATTTTGAAAAATTAGATGGAGCTGTTTCTGTTTAGTCTGCCAGTAATGATTTGTGTTATTGTTGATGTATGAATATCATAAATTACTGTTACTTGTAGTGCAAACCAGAATACAAGGTGCCTGGTCTGTACGTCATTGATTCGATTGTGAGGCAGTCCCGGCATCAGTTTGGGCAAGAGAAGGATGTATTTGCTCCAAGATTCAGCAATAACATCATCAGCACTTTTCAGAACTTGTATCGTTGTCCTGGGGATGACAAGGTAAAACATTTAGTATAACTTCTTCTAATCAAAGCAATTTTAGTGTGTTTCCTTTAAAGAATAAAGATGTTGATCTCATATTTTGCTTACTAGAGTGGACCTTACTGAAGGCTTCTCCTTTACACATTTGTATGTTTTTCTTTAATTTTGGTTTTCTGAGCGCAGGGGTGGGGAAAGATGCGTATAATTAGGCTAGTTAGTAATTCTAAATTATTTTTTTACTGAAGGATGTATATCCTGCGTGTGTTATGTACAGCCTGTATATGTCAGGCCAGGCTCATGGGTTAGACATCTTTGATGTAACTATTCCTAGGGTTTGTAGTTTTGTAAATCCAAAGGCGCTTCAGTCTAAACAGGTTGGAATTGCTGGTTAAAACTTCAGTAATTCATGATAACAAAAAATGTAATCATGACACAGATCTTCTCTTATTTTTTTTATCATTTTAGAGTAAAATTGTCAGAGTGCTAAACTTATGGCAGAAAAATAACGTGTTCAAGAGTGAAATTATTCAGCCTCTTTTGGATATGGCAGCAGGAATTCCTCCACCAGTTGTGACCCCCGTCTTGCCCAGTACTACTGCTGCTATGAGCAACAATACACCAGGTAAACAAAACCAGATTAAAATTGAATAAATTACATTCTATCGAAACCCTTCTGTCAGCTTTGGTACCTTGGCTGTTAAAGTGCTGGAAGGAAGGGGGGGGGGGGAAACAAAAAACAAAACAAAAAAACCAACCAACCAGAAAAACCCACCTCACTGGTTCCCTTTTGGTAAATCCAATGAAATCCAGAAAGGAATGTACTATAGCCAGCATTCAGATTAGGAAAATAGCAAAACCAAAACAAAGCTCATTATGTTTACTTTCCAACTGTGTATCTTAAGTAATTTCATATTGAGTAACAGTGCAGTAAGACCTACTTTTACACCTTAAAGGCAAAGAAGAAGATACTTGAAAGATACTTGACCGTTGAAAAGAGAACCCATCCGTATCTTTTTGCTATCTTTAGTACTGAACATGCTGATTAGATAATGTCAGATGGGGATCTTTTACTTTTGGTGGTCAACAGGCAATAATTTTGAACAGAAAACCCCACATCAATAAAACAAGCTGCATCTACTAACATACCTCCTCCTCGCTCTTGTTTGGAGTAAGAGCCAAGTGGGCAAAAAGCTGCTTATAGAGTACAGCTAAAGTTACCTAACACTGACATTTTTATATGCCTTGATCATCTTACGTGAATAGATGCTAGGGAGCTGGCTTTTCAACATTTTTCATGTTGTGGAGAATTTTTCCTTGAAGATTGGGATGTATGGGAAATTTTATTTATAAAATTATTTTTAGCACATATGGACCTGATTTTTATTGCTCACCTTTTGCTGATCCTTTGCTGAAAATCAAGAAGGTAGATAATCTTATTTTTCAGTGGTGTCTACAAATATGCAGAAGTTCCTATTCTGTGACATAATGCATCTTGTACCTCAGTGTTTTTTATTTTCATTAGTTTGATTACTTTAAAATGTTGAAATCACAGCTTTGCTGTAACGCTTTTTTTTTTTTATTTTGATGCAAATTTCCTGTTTAAGTGAACATCCGTTATGTTGTTGATAATCCGTTATGTTGATACAAAAATATCATGTTTTCACTTGATATTCCTCAGCATATCTCTATTTTCGAGCTAAAAGCTCAAAAGGTATTTACAGAGATGAAGAGAGATTCTGGATTATGGAAGGAAAGCAATGATTAGATGATCACAAAGTTCCTCTCAAAGAAATATTAGGAGGAAAACAAAAAAAAGACCGATTAAATGGGCAATCTTAAAGAATCCAATTGCTGCAGGCTGGAATTTTAGTAGAAACCTCAAGGTTCCTTCTGAGTGTAAAGTGTAAGCCCAGTAAATGTTTTATTAATTGATATTTCTGAATGGATTACTATTACCATTTGAAAGATACTGCTTCCACTGGGTGGTTTAGGTTACTGTGTGAAAATGAATTGGGTTGCTTGACCTTCTTGTATTTTACTTTTATCGGTGTTATTGTTAGTGGTTCCCTTCGGTCAATAATGGAAAGAGCTGTGAACTACACTTACACAGCAAAGCTGCTACTTGAGAAATGCTAATGTGAATCTGTTTTATTTCTCTGTGTTCTGTATGTGTGTCAGAAAAATAGTTTTGCTCATGTTAATGAAGTGTTTCCTAGTTCTCAGTAACTGGTTTTAGGAAGGTTAGAGTTGCTTTATAATGTGATTTCTTGCAGTCCAGAAGTCATTGCTCTAGAAAATAAACAAGAATATTCATGTTTGATTTATCATTTCTTTTACAACAGTTTCCCCTCTCCCCCAACACTATTTCTAAGTCTGTATGTTAAGATATTTTGACGTATTGGATTTTCTTTCTTTTAGGAACACCTGTGACTCCAGTTACTCCAGCCAATGTGGTGCAAAGTTTACCTGATCCTTGGGTATCTCAGATTGCTAATACAGATACGCTTGCTGCTGTTGCCCAGATTTTACAGAGTCCCCAAGGCCAACAGGTGAATATTCTGTAGGCATTTACACTGTACAGTCTTTGATACTCTATGTCTTTAAGGTGTTGTTGAAGGAATGCAGTTTTCATGGAAATCTCATGTCCAATTTTTTTGTCCAGTATTCATATTAACTATCCAATGAGGTTATTCATCACAAGTAAGTTCCTGGTAAACTAAAATTTCCTGTTACCTTATATAACCAGCATTCTTTGTTCCTTAAAAATATCCCAGAATGTGATTTCAGATAAGGTGGCCTATAATATGTATAATTTATATTTAGTATTGCAAATGACTAAATCCAAAGCAGCATTAAGTTTTCATGAATGCAGGTATGAAATAGAATGCCAGTTTAAGCATATTTCTCTGCTGGATGCCCTGAAGATGCTAAACATTGCACAGAACTATATGGTGGAAATGTTCCATTTTCTGAAAGTGCATTCTTTGTATTTCAGACAGCTAAATATGTGTTTATTTTTGCAGCATTCAAAATAATCTTTCTTGAGAAGTGACTGGGTTTGTGTTCAGTTTCTAACTGCTCAACTCATTGATGTGGCTTGAAGCACAACATGTGATGAACTGCTTGCCCTTGTAGCCCGAAGCTGAGTGCAGGCAGGCAGCTTTCTGTAAAAATGTTTCCATCCTCTGTCCATCTCTTCTTCATGTTCTCTGAGTCACTCCACTCATCCCCCAAAGCTCCAAAATCCTTTATTTCATTCCAAGAGAGTGTTTTGTGGGCGAGAACACATGTAGGTAAAATAAGAGTCTAAATATAGGAGAGAACAGAGTAACAAAGGTGTGAACAGCAAGAATATGCAGCTAGAATGGTGACCACTCAGGATTTTCCCACTCAAGAGCTTCCATCTTTGCTTCTTCAGTTTGATTCCTTCCTACTCAGAGCAGTGTACAGGGCGGATGTGCTGTATTTGCTCATCTTTTGTGGGACAACCAAGAAGGAGGTGGGAAGCTTTTCAGCTTTGTCTATTGCTGTAGTTAGTGAAACTCTTAGTAAAGTAAAACAGTAACTGAAGCATTTCCGGAGGATTCTCTACTTAAGGAACAGGAAGTTATTTCATGTTATTAGAAGGTAGCCTCAAAACAATCTTGAAAAAAGATCGAGCATTTCTGATGCATTATGGTGAAGATGGTAAAATGAACTTACAGAGTTTCTTGTCAACCCTACTAAAAAGAGAGCAATTGAAGTCTTAATATCTTAGTGTTGAACCTTATGAGCAGGTGGAACAAGAGCTTAAAGATAATTGGGCATTTATGTCAGCAGAGTTTGAACTACCTGGATTTGCTCAACCCTTTTCCAGGGATAACCAAAGATTAGTCTGTAAGGGTCTACCGTATGGAAGGTCAAAAGACTGTTTTTCTAGTTTTGAGGTACTTCAGGAGGTGGTCTTTCCTTAAAGATTGTACCTTTTCTTTTTTCATTAAGATATTTGTACAGTTTAATGGGTGTGTCTCTGTTCAACAGATGAACAGATCTGCACATGATAAAGTTAGCCTTTTATTTCCTTAACGGAACAACTGCTTTAAAAAAAAAAATTGTAGTAAGTTGGGACAGGGAAAACATGACACACTGCAGACAATTGGATATTCTTTTTGGTATGTTAGTTCTAAAAAACCTTTATGGGAGATACATTATTTTACTTTGTTTTCCTTCTCTATATTTGAAGGAGACAATTCATAGGGTATCCTAATAAATTCTGATAAAATCTTTGGGTCCACTCTGGAACATTCACTACAGTTCCAAGTATTCCTCCTCTGATGATCTGTAGTATTGTTTCCAGTATAATCCAGTTCTCTTCTGGATTGCAGAATGTGGTTCTTTAAAAACCAACAAACAAAAAATAACATATACTTTTAGCCATGGTGGGTTTTTTTTGTTTTTTTTTTTGTTTTGTCTTTAAATGAGAAAAGCAGATTCAGCGCTTGGTTGTACAGTTCTTTGCCATACTGGATGGAGGAGTTTGGAGTTATTACTGGGCAGTTGCTGTCCCGGAGCTGCAGCTTGTGGTTCCACAGTGCATTAACTGCTATAGGAGCATTTTATCTAAAGATAGAGCTATACATAATGCCAATGTAGAAAGTTAAGTTTTATTGCTAATTCTTGATTAATTTGCTTCTCATGTTTTGGTTCACGTAGCATGGCAGTTGCATTCTTTAAGTGCAGCCCTGAGTTTCAGCATGAGATTTTCCTCATGACTTACAGAAAGATACAAGCAGAAATTCTTAATGAAGGCTTAAAGTGCATCTAACAACAGTGCAGTTATTTGCCCTACACAAGTGGTATTACAGGATACAAATTTTCCTAATATAGATGGGTCCTCAGGAAGCTGGAGTGGGCTAACAGATTTTTTTCAGGTCAGAAGGAATCAAACTGGAGAAGCAGAAGAGAGGGAAACATAGAAAACAGGAAATCCTGAGTGGTGACTGGTCATCATGCAACCTCTCAGAGCAAGTTAGGAGGAAGAAGCATCTGCATGTCTTATCAGCCACTGAAAACAAATTGGCCTGTAAGTGGGAACATAATTTGCCATAAATGAAAATGGATTAAAATAAATTAATAGTCATAGGTTAGACAATACTACATTCATGAGGTTTTTTCCTAGTTGGATGAGTAAAAGGCTGTTTTTAAAAATACATCTTGTTTAATGTAGTTGTCTTTTCTCTTTTAGCTTCAGCAGTTGATACAGACGCTGCAGATACAGCAGCAGAAACCTCAGCCTTCACTACTTCAAGCCCTGGATGCTGGTCTTGTCGTTCAGTTACAGGCCCTAACTGCACAGCTTACAGCTGCAGCTGCTGCTGCCAATACACTTAATCCATTGGAACAGAGTGTCTCTTTTAATAAGGTAGAAGTAGAGTAATGGAAATTTTTATTGTTAAAATGCATCTAAGTAAGAAAGTCATCTGTTGGATTTCACTGTATGGCTGTAGAGGTATTAAAAATACATAAATATGTGATAGTGCTCTATCTTGAAAATTAAAAAAAAAACGTCTGGGGAGAGTAGTATAAATTCAAATACATAGCTTGAATGAGTTTAAAGCTAAATGGCATTTATATGAACATGAATTTGAATTTAAGAAGTTAAGACATTGTTCTGTGTTTTTCTTAACTCTTTGAAGCACAGTGGTGAGGAGAATTTGACCATGTTTTGTGTTCTTCCCTACCTGAATTTATTATCTAATGCATGAAATGATTTCCTACAGAGCAGTGAAAGAGAAACATAAAAATTTATATACCTAGTTTTCCAAGAAGAGTAAAAGGAGATTGTATTTGTTATTTTCTTACATTATGAAAGCCAAAAAACCTTCTCACCCACAAAGTGAGATGAGTTAAGGAATAATAATTTTAGTTAAAGCTAGTCATGGGACATTTTTTAAAGGATATCAAAATGTAGAAACAAACAAAACCTTGAAGTGAAAAAAGTTGTGTGTGCTGCTGTTTATGTGTCTCTTAAATATACTTAGATTTAAAAAAAAAAAAAAAAAAGATAAAAAAATGAATAGGGTTGAATGCCAGGGATCAATAACCATGCTGGCAATTGCTATAGGTAGTAGTAGTAGTTAACATTGCATCATAGTAGTATGTCAGTAGAATTTAAAAAAACAAAACCAAAAACTTCTCACAAATTAAAAAAAAAAATACTAGGTGAAAATATTATTAGAGATACCTTTCTGATATTTTTTGTTTGTTTGTTTTGACACTTGTACAATGAACAGCAATGCTAGATTGCTTACAGCTTTGGAGTATAAGTCATATAGTTGCTTAATCTCTGGGGCTCTAGTCTTTGTAAGAAAGCAAGTTATTAACAAATATAACAACGGGAATTACAAATCAACTTCAGTAAGTGAAAATTGTGTGTTGATAATTCTGTATCAAAAGAAAATGAATACGAACCAGTTAATATACATACATTGACTTCTCAAAAAACCTAGTTTAACAGAATCCTTCATAAAGAGACCGGAAAGAAGGTAAATAAGTTGATCAATTAAAATATGTCATGGGAGGTACAAAATGTATAGTAAGTTATCTAGAGCAAGGAGACAGAAAAATCTGTTGTCTCAGATTTGTCTTACAAAGACAGAAGGACTTTTAAGAAATCTGATGTGTATCAGGCAGCAGATGGTCAAAGTTGATCACTCCTACTTAGCATCACAGAATTAGACAACGGTTAAGGTCCAAAGGGATTTCTGGAGGTCTTTTAGTCCTTCTCAAGCAGGGGATCACAGTGTCCAGGACCGCGTCCAGATAGATTTTTAAGATCTCCAAAGAGGCAACTGCACAGCCTCTTGGGGCAACCTGTACCAGTTGCTCTGTTGCCTACACTGTATAGAGCTGCTTCCTGATGTTTAGACAGAACCTTCTGTAATCCGGTTTGTGACCAATTGTCTCTTGTTTGCCTACTGGGCATCCACCTACATTTGGAAAGAATGAACTGAAGAAGTGGAAAAACCTTTTTGGTTTTCAGAATAGTTGAAAGCTACTTTATATAACATAATCAGAATTTCTCTTCAGCGCTCAGCAAGAGTTGTACCTTCTAGTAGGTATTTAAAAAAAAAAAAAAAAAGAAAAAAAAGAAAAAATAGAGATTAGAGGAGGTCCCTAACAACTGGAAAAGTTGCATCCTTCGAAGCAGGCTAGAAGATCACCCAAGAAAACTACAAACCAGTTAGCCTCGCTTAGCTCTGTGGAGCTAGTACTTCTGGAAGACAGTTTTGGGTGTGCAAAAGACAAATTGATTGGAAACAGCCAGCATGGATTTACCAAGGGCTAATCACACCTGACTGACCTGGTTTCCTCTGATGATGGATAGACTGCTTTTGAGGATGAGAGGAGAATAGTGAATACAATTACTCTGACTTTAACACAGAATTTGATATCCTCTTGCACAATGTTTTATGTCCAACTGAATACATTATAATCTCTTCAGGTGGACATCCAGATAGGTAAAACAATTATTTGCATAATTCGGTTCAAGTAGCAACCAATTGGCTATACTTTACCTGTGGGTCAGTAGCAAGTGTCTTGTTAGCTATAAGCCTGCAGAAATTTACTCTCAGGGATCTTGTCCTACATAGCACCTCTTGTAATGAACCTGAGGTATATGAATAAAGGATTAATGGCAATGGTCAACTCACCTTTATTCGGCAGTCACTAGACACACATCTGGAGTGTCACATCCAGTTTTGGCCCCCCACCTGCACAAGAAAGACACTAGCAAGCTGAGTTTAGAGGGGGACCACCACATTGGGCAAGTGCTCCGCCATAACCTCTGAGGTTAGTTCTGAGTCAGGCTGAGTCAGTCTGGAACAAAGCTTCAGGGGAGAGCAAACACCAGCCCATCAACACTACAGGAAACTGGGCAAGAAGAGAACTGGCTGACTGGCAGATTTCAGAGGATTGCGATCATTGGTGCAGTCTAGTTGGAGGTCTGCAACTAGCAGTGTTCCCCAGGGATCAGTATTGGATCTGATCATGTTCAATATCTTCATCAGTGACCTGGATGGTGGGATAGAGTCCACCCTCAGCAAGTTTGCTGATGACACAAAGCTGTGAGGAGTGGCTGACGTACCAGGAGGCTGTGTGGCCATTCAACAAGACCTGGACAGACTGGAGAGTTGGGCAGAGAGGAACCTGATGAGGTTCAAGAAGGGCAAGTATAGAGTCTTGCACCAGGGGAGGAGTAAGCACATGCATCAGTACAGGTTGGGACTGATCTGCTGGAGAGGAGCTCTGCAGAAAGGAACCTGGGTATCCTGGTGGACAACAGGTTGGCCATGAGCCATCGGTGTGCCCTTGTGGCTAAGAAGGCCAGTGGTATCCCAGAGTGCATTGAAAAGAGTGTGACCATCAGATCGAGGGAGGTGATCCTCCCTGTCTGCTGCTTCAGAAGAATTTTATTTCCCTTGCAATAAAAAGCTTTTTTTCATATCTTTTACAATTCCCATTGCTTTTTCTGAATGTATTCTTAAGTAATTAGATTAATAGGTGTGGCATTCATAGAAGTTCTGGTTTTATATGTGTTTATGTGTAGTGGATTGATGCTAGGTATCCTAATATTTAGTATACTTAAATGTTTACTAGCTTTGGAAAGACAATTCTCCTCCAACTTAAAAATATTTAAATTCAAAAATTTCCCTTTAATATCTACTATTTTATATTTACTAAAGGCAAATTTAATCAGAAGTCATGCTACACGTTTGCCTCTATTGGCTGGAATTTCTTTGATTTTGGCTTATGACAGTATAAAATTTTTTTGTATCATCAGTTGTCGAATTCATTGTCTGTGATTATTCCTATTTAAATTTTACTTGCTTTTTTATTTTCCTTTCTACTTTGTAGTGGTGGAAGATATATGATAATTAATTATATTTTAAAGAGGAGATTGAGTGCTTTCTAAAAATGCATATTTTGTTCAGAGATGCAGTATTTTGCATGTTTTCAGTGAATATATCCTAACAAAGTAAAGCAATTTAAAGATAAAACAACAAGCTTTCTTTAAATGGGTGGGATACGTATGGTCCACGTTACTCAGGATTTTCACATCTCACCCATAAGCTCTCTCAATTTCTTAATTGCAAGAGCAGTCAAACACTGGAACCACCTTCCTAGGGAGATGACTGTTGCTCCCCTCCTGTCAATGTTCAAGTGGTGTTTGGACAATGCCCTCACCTGTTTTCTCTTAGAGACAATCCCACTTTCATTTGTACTAGATTATTTCACTGGTAAAATAGTTCTAAAAATTCTTGGTTGGTCAGAGTCTCTTAATCAACTTGCGCTTTATTCTTCATGGACTCCAGTAACTGGAAAGAAATAAAGCATCGTGAAACAGAAGGGCTACTAAATCATTACAGTGGTTCAGACTTTTTTTTTACCTTGTTATTTCCAAATGCCTCACCTGTGTTCCATACTCTAATCCTTTCTTCCGAGAGAACAGTATTTGAGAAGAAGTTAGGATATCTTGAAGTACAGTAATAACTGCTTTTTGGAAGACTTCCAAGGTGAAAGGTTGTATGGACATGAATTCAATAGCATTGCTCTCTCGATGCATAGTTAAAGAAAAAACTCGGCCTGAGTAAGAAGTAACATTTGTTGCAATTTTTCATACTCCTCCTTTAGTCTTGTCTTAAGAAAACAGAATGCTACTGAACCCTAACCCTAACACTGTGATTTTCTGTGAGGTAATCAAGCTGTAGATCTTCTCATGATATGAGCACAGTAGTTCATTGATTGCCAAAGGATTGAATAAAGGTACCATCACATAAAATTAATCTCTTTGTAAGCCTTTTTCCAAATAAGCTGTAATTTACCATGGAAAGCACTTGTAGTTCTGCTGCAACAGCAGGCAGAGCTTAAGAAAGCCACAGCTGAGACTTGGGGTTTGATGCATTGAGAAGTTTAGTAGTGATACTAGTATGCCATTCAATTTTCAAGTGATTGCCAAACTAATTTTTTTTAATTGAGAAATAAAAACATTTTTCTTTTGAAAACTAAATATACATAAAACATATATTTTATGAGTACTCACCCAGTAAGGCTTACTTTGCTTTCTCCTAGAAGCTGATGGACAGGTTTGACTTTGGGGAAGAATCTGAACAAAATGAAGAGTCTAAGAAGGAAACTCCCACTTCCCAACTGTAAGATCAAACTGTGTTTCTAAAGGAAAATGCTAAAATTTGGCTGGCACTAATTGAACTTGAGGTTTAAATAGAAAGGAAGATGTTCGTTTGAGAGCATAAGTAAACCAAAACAACGTAAAGAAAAAAGACGTTTTACTAAGTGAAGTGTATACATTTTTAAACATTTTATGTGTGCCAGTTTTTCTGACTTTATCTTGAAGTTAACACATTCTTTGCTTTGTTAGATATATAAATGTCAGTGGTGCAGTAATGATGATAACAAATGATTTTACATTGTCTGCATTGTTATTATTCTATATCTCTAATTAAACTTAAAACTCAAGAGTGAAAGTCTCTTTATCAACCACTTGGAGAAAATATGCTTATTTAAAAAATTCTTCCTTTTTAGGCCATTAGTACCAGAATCTGTGAACAACTCACTTTTTCACCAACTAGCTGAACAATTGCAGCAACAAAATTTAGAACATCTCAGACAACAACTTCTGGAGCAACAGCAGCCTCAAAAGGTAAGAACTCCATCTTGTGGTTGTCATTTAGTAGAAACTTGCAGAGTAAATAAAATAAGCAGTAGAAAGTGCATCAAGCAGAAAAATAAATAGAATCGAATGTTGGATATACATTTTGCTTCTTTTAGGAAGGAGTACCCCTCAGCTGAGTTACAGACTGACTGTTCTTTGACTGTTCAGCTTGTTTTACTGGAAAAATAAAGTTGTTTTTTTTCCTTTTTCTGCTGTTGTGAAGGAGGAAATGAGCCCTGAAGTCAATATGCTACTGTCTGTGCAGAGAGAGCAGTGCACGATCTGCTGCTACAGAACTACAAAAGGACAGAATAGTAGATTGCACTGTAACTTAAATTTTCCCCTTCCAAGCTTTAAATCTTGACAGTAAACGTATTATTCTACTAAAGAATCTGAACTGAAGAATAACGTCCAGTGTTTCCTGTGAAGTTCTTAGTTAAGAACAGATGCTTGAGACACTGCAAGGTTGCTTCTTAACTGTGTAAATTGAGTCTTCTCTACAACAAAGTAAATTGGCTTGTTCTTCTGAGGTTATGCTGTGTTGTTATGCTCTCATTCTGATGTCAGTTTCTGATTCGGTTAGAAAATAAAAAGTTTATTCTGTCTCTTTACTGGCCAGATATAAAGTGGATATGCTATAGGGTATTTGGATCAGTTTATCAGTAAAATGGAAATTTCTGTATTGGATGAAAATCACAAGAAGCTTAACAGTCTGTTGAGAATTTTATTTTAATGAGTGCAAAGGTGCAATCCTCAGCTTTCAATCAGGCATGTCAACAGGAATTTTGAATTTGTGACTTGGAGTTTTTAATTCTATAGAAACTAAAATCTTTGTTTTATTTAACTATACTAACAGGAAGTTTGTACAACATAGATACAGATTAAATTTTTTTATGTAGATGTGTAATCTAGCAATTTCTGGCTTAAACTCTGTGTAGATTGTACAGAAATATAACTCTGGAAGGTGAATCTGTTTCAGGAGCTTTTGATACGACTTATCTAAAAATAGCTAATAGTATGTAGTTTGAAATAATAAGCTAAATGGCCTACCTTATTGTAGAACAAACTATTAAAAAAAAAAAGCAGAATTGGACACTAAATTAGATTTCATTTATGAAATTAAGTTACATTACATGTATGGGTATTGAGTTGATATGACTCATCCCCTATTATTTGATCTTCTATTCCAAATGGTTTTACAGAAATTATTTCCCTTCAGGTCCACTCAGCTTCTTGATTATGTGGTACACAGAATAAGTTTAACATTCATGTTGATCGCAGCTAAAAGACACAAGGTTCTGCTGGATCTCCTCAGGACTCACTGCAGTGTGTTACAAGGAATATTTTCTTTAATTCCATTCTTAAGAATCAGTGAGAAGGATTCAGGGAAAGAGGAAGAAAAATGAAACACAAACCAAAAGTATTAATCACCTAATTAGGAGCAGAGTGGGAGGAGGAGAGAAGATAGGAGCAACAAGAAATGTAGGAACTGATACCAAGAAACAGAGATTATATAGAAATAATTAAATACATGGAAAATGAAGTAGATAACATTATTAGAAGACAAAAACATTAAATAATTGTAAAAACTAATTTATAAAAGTTGTCAATTACTTTTCTGAAGATTTTCATTTTATTTCCTGTATTCCTTGCATTTATTTTCTGTCTCATAAGTATTTATTCTAAATCTATGCTTCTGTATTTCTCAGTAGATAATTACTCCATATGAATGAAAAGGAAGAAAATAAAAGTAGATTAATTGTTTTTGAGAAATATTTGAACAATTGTTTCGTGTATTCTTGATTTCTGACACAATAAACAATTTGAATTATGAGGCTTCTTATGATTTATAATTATTTGCAATTTAGGCAAGCCCTGAGGAAAATCAGGAAGGGAATTTTGGTTCAGAACACTCTGCATCACCTTCACAAGGGAGCAGTCAACAGCAGTTTTTAGAAGCAGAAACAAATGTAGATGATTCAATGGATATTCAACAACAGGTAAAAGAATTTTAAATTTTAATTGCAAAAGTTGAAAACATTACATTGATTTCAAAAGAAGTAAAATACGTGCATTTTTTCATATACTTGGATAGATGGTAAGTGTATTTATTAAATCTTTATGAATATCTACTGTGTCTCACCTCAGGACATGGACATAGATGAAGGACAGGATGTTGCTGAAGAAGAGATTTTTGAACAAGAAGAAAAAAAATCTGCTGTTCGTTCAAGATCAAGAACTCGTTCAAGATCTCGTTCAAGGTGAAGTAATGAACTTGTATTAAGAAAATGAAGGTTTTTTTTTTTTTTTTAAACAGGATTTCAGTCTGTGATTACTATTCTCAATCTTGTATTTTTCAAAGTTTTCACGAGTAATTTGTTCATGTAGTGTTTGTGAGCTAAGTGAAGATTTAATGTACGGCAGCTTGTTTTGCATACCTTTGGACTACCTTAAAGTTTTTAAGACTGGTCAGGTAACAAAAATAACACGAATGAGTTTGACAGGCTTTCTCTGCCAGAAGAACAGGTACTGTTACGGAAATCTTGAGGCGTGTTTTGTTTTGGTTTATTATTTAAAGCCCTGTGTATATGTTCTATTCCCCACATTAATGGCAGTTTGAGTAAATATAAAGGAAGTATTTGTAACAAGCTTGAAGACTGTAGTTAAAAATAAAACTATATTACTTTTTTTTTTTTTTTTTAAACTCAGCATACTGAAGTAAAGTATTTTGTAGGTCACCAAGGAAAAGAAGGTCTAGATCACGATCTGGTTCTCGTAAACGCAAACACAGAAAGCGTTCACGCTCAAGATCAAGAGAAAGGAAGAGAAAGTCATCTCGGTCCTACTCCAGTGAAAGAAGGGCTAGGGAAAGGGAAAAAGAACGTCAGAAAAAGGGATTGCCTCCAATACGGTCAAAAACACTAAGTGGTAGGTGGCAACAGTTTTCTGTTCTAATAATATAGTTCTAAAGGGAAAATGCCTTTTTTTTCATTGAAAGAAAAATACCCAGCTTCTACAAACTTTGATAGACAAATTCTTTTTGTAAGTTTAAGTTCTCGTGTTTCTTACAACTTAAGCAGGTACATGATCTCATCTTAGAGAGCAGCAAATATCATACTGTTCTGCTGATGATTTTACTTGTGCTATTACATTGACACTTTTAGCTCCAAAAAGAAAAGTAGCAAAAGTGTCACTAAGATACTGGATGCTTTTTCTTTAATACTGTCTTTTACAATGCATTTTCAAATGGACAACACTTGGTCTAAAATTTGTTACTGGGATTTGTAAGGGATTTAAGTATGTGGTGGGCACTGTTCAGAGGTGTGCACTTTGGTCAGTTTGCTGAGTGCTTTAAATGGAATTAATTTTGTTACTGTATCAGCATGGTGTTTTCAGGATCCTGGATTCTTGGGATGTACATGTTGCACTTAATTTATTTTTGTAACAAACTTGCACTCCCAAATTTAACTTTGGTTAGATAACATAGTTTCAGATGTAGGTTCTGTGTTTATTTGGTGTCCCGAATTCTGTCACGTATCTGACAAGTAATTCAGAATTCATTTTTCTAAGAGTGTTCTGTTCTCTATACATGAGTATTTAACATCTTTCCAAGATGCTGTAAACTCAGAACTAGAGTTTTGATGTCTGGTTTTTATTCTCTGGCTTTTCACGTGATAAATAGCAAATAGTTTTTATGGTGTGGATTTCTCCCAGTAGAGTACAAAGCAGGGAACTATAATCAGAATGGATGGGGACTGGGAAGCAGGGATGCTAAGTGCAATATAGAAGACCATCAGCACTTGAAGTACTTGGAGGTAGTATGTCTCATGTAGAAGGGGGATACTAAGGAGTGTAAGTGAGGTTGGAATTGGAGGAGAACAAAAAAATTGCCTATTGACTTCAATTTGTTAAGCAACTCAAAATGTGACAACCACTGTTAATCACTAGTTGAGGTCTGAAGAATTGTTTCTTACGCGTTTTGTTGTGAGAAATAAATTGACTTCTGTGAAATTTCAAAAGATAAGGAGCCAGTTGTGTCTAAGAGAAATCTGAGGGCTAGTCCTTCTCAGCATTACTGAGTCAATTGAAAGTCTTTTAATCGTGCAGGTATGCTTTTTAATGGCAAATTGCTATTACAGCTTGCTATAGCTGATCATAGAATATTTTGACTGGGAGGGACCTTTCTGCTGCAGGCAATAATAGCTGACATTTCATTGTTTTTAAACAATGTTTTTCATTGTTTTTAAAACAACTATTTTGATTAAAAGAAAGTAAAACAAGAAAAGTGAACGCTTGTACTGAACAGCTGTTGTTTCATTTAGCCTTTTAATATTTCTATTAATTTACCTACTCTCTGCTTAATAAGTTAATTACTATTCTTGCTTTTGATCCATGATTTCTGTGCCTATTATATCCATTCTATAATGTGTTCTGTAAGCAAACATTTTAGTACTTGTTGTAACATGAATGCTTTTCTTGGCAGTTTGCAGCACTACTCTTTGGGTAGGTCAAGTAGACAAGAAGGCAACACAGCAAGATTTGACCAACTTGTTTGAAGAATTTGGACAAATAGAATCTATTAATGTAAGTATGCATATTACCATCCATTTTTAAGGATTTTAAGCAACTTAAACATACCTAGGCCTCTGGATTCCTTTTTAGCCTAAGCTTGTGTTTAGGTGATTGATACATATATTTTTTATCACTGTTTAAAAACTGTAGCTATGATATTTGCTTGTTGGTTTTCATGTACTTTTGTTTGAAGCACTGAAGACAGTATGCTTCATGGTAAAATGACTTTTCCTTGACAAAAGTTTTGGTTGCACAGTTTTAAAAGTTTAAAACAAGTTTTTTTTTTTTTTTTTGAAGTTGGATTTTAACAAGTACAAAGTTGTGCCTTTTCACTTTGTGTTGTGACATAGGAATAGAGATCATTTTTTATTTCACTAATCGACAAGAGTGCGATGTGATGTCCTCAATGGCTTGGTTATATGCATACATAGGGGTGCTAAATAGCAGTCAGTGTATCTGAATCATTTATAAAAGGATGCATGGTACTGTAAACAAGAGCGTATTTATAAAATGTGACCATAAAAGCATGCTTTCCTTAGGAGCTATATTTCTCATGATTTAGAGTCATTTAGATTTAGTCTAGTAGAATCATAGAATGGCATAAGTTGGAAGGGACCTTCGAGATCATCCAGTTCCAAACTTCCTGCCAACTTCCTGTGCACTTCATCCCACTATTTGTGTCACTGATTCACAAGTGAAGACTGAGGCAAAGAACTTGTTGAGTATCTTTTGCCCATAGCATCTCTGCTTTCTGCTTGTCATTTAAATCTGTCATGCTGCTTTTAGCGCCCATTCTTCAGCTTGCTGCTGCTTCTAGGAGATGTTGTAACTATTGTACTCTACTAACTTCACTCTTAGTTCTAGCTGATGCTCAGAATTGTTAATTATGATAATTACAGTGATGGTTACAGTATAAGTCCCTCCCTTTTTTTTTTTTTGTTATTTTAGTATTCAGTGTAGATAGGTAATCTGAAGTACCATTTTTCCTGCTTTTTAAGACCACGGATCTTTTTTATTCAATAGATGATTCCCCCAAGAGGTTGTGCATATGTCTGCATGGTTCATAGACAAGATGCATATCGTGCTCTTCAGAAGCTTAGTTCTGGGTCCTACAAAATTGGATCTAAAATTATTAAGGTAAGTTGAACTTAGTCCAAAGATGGTGTCCATTTCAAAAGCAGTGCGGTTTTTTTATCAGTTGATCAATTATTTAACAGCTATTAATTCAAACTGACAGTATGGAAAATAAGAATGAATCGTTAAGGTACATATGGTGTACAGTGCAGGTTTGGACAGGTAATACGGAAGATACTTAAATAAAATTGTGACTTGATGCTTAGAAAATATCTGGAAAATGTTTTAAATACATGTTGGTGATAAAAAATACTGTGAAATACTGAAGTCCTGTACTTGACCACATAGATCACTTAATACTAAAATTGCTAGTGTTCTTGAAGTTAATTATTTGATTAGGTGCTATGCTTTTTCTGCTTTCTTTGACACTTCAGGAAGAGTCCTTTAAATACCATATTCTTGATTTCCCTATGTGTATGTTAGAAATAACGCAGAAGAAATTTGAGGTTTTAAATGTAATTAATGTTCTTATTGTTGCAGAGGCCAGGTGAACGTCCTACATTTCACAGGTTATACATAACCAGATAATCTTTTGGGGTTTTATTTTCAGATTGCCTGGGCTTTAAATAAAGGTGTGAAAACAGAGTATAAGCAATTCTGGGATGTGGATCTGGGAGTTTCATATATTCCTTGGGAGAAGGTAAAACTGGATGATTTGGAGGGCTTTGCTGAAGGTGGCATGATTGATCAGGAGACAGTAAATACAGGTATGAACATTAACAGTGATACTTATAATGTGTTTATTTCTTTATAATTGCAAATCCTGAGAAAGATTATTTCTTTAGGTAACACATACTCTTTTAAAATTTACATTAATATTACTAACTACTTGTTTACAATATAAATGGCATTGAAATGTAGATTGTTTTTGTAGGGGAGTAATTAATTAATTGTCATGACCTGTTGTCAGGGGGATTAATTTAAGGAAGATAATAATTAACAGTTCTAATTTGCTGTATGCTCAATTCTAAGTACGTTATTTATGTAATAATTATGATCTAGTTGTGATTGTGAAAGATGTTATATTCTGGTATGAGACTTAAGTTGGTGTTGGAACTTGTCCAAATAGGACCAACTTAGCTGAACTTTGAGGTATTTCCTCCATTAAAGTCAGAGACAAGAAAACATGTAAGTGTTAGACCTATATACTGAAACCTATTTGAGAAGTTTGCTAAGTTTGTAAAAGATACATGAGTACTGTATTTTCTTGAAATGGGTCTAGCACTAAATGACTAGACTACATTGAAATAAGCAATGTATTAAGACTGTTTCATTATAGAGACAATAATTTTTTAGGTAAAAATGCATTCACAATGCTTGGAGTAAAAATTTACTGTAGGTAGCATAAGAATTAAATCATGAAATATTATTAGAATGCATTCAGTATTTTATACTTGAAAAACACAAACCTTTTTTCTTGATAATGTTGGAAGTTAACATGAGGAGGTGGTAGAAAGGAGTTGTGCTTGGTTGATTGGTTTGTTTGGTGTTTTTTCTCCACTTGAGGATCTGTCATTCTACTGCAGCCAAATTTTTAGAAATCTGAAACATACTCTGTATTGTGAATTATTAACAGAATAATTGGTGAAAACCTTTGGCAAGTTTTAAAAAGTTTGTTTGTGTACAGGCACAATTAAATAGCATCAAGCAGGTGTTTAGAAACATTTAACATTCTTAAAATGCATAATAATAAGTAAATAATTGTATTTACTGTTTAAAATAGAAAAGCACTTTTTAAAAAAACCCACATCAGTATCTTTTTATGTTAAAAATGCATCTTTTTTTTTAATAAAGAATGGGAAACAGCAAGGAGCTCAGAGCCTCCTAAAGAAAATATTCAAACTACGCAGAGTACTGCAGTTGATAAAAGCACAGTGATTACAACACAGACAGAAGCTTACACACAGCCAGTCACTATGCTGCAGGTTTGTATTAAAGTTTGAATTTGCAGAATCTCCACACAGCTGGAGGGGTAAGTTTTTATTCAATACAGATTAACTTCAATATTAAGGAAAGTACCTAAGCAAAATATTTAAAGTCCTGTGTTCTGAATAGTAGATTGTTGTAGTCTATGATACACAGTAATTTGTGAGAGCCATTGAATATCTGCTGTGTTTTCTTCTATCTGATAAAACATGATTTTATTAGCATCTAATCAATAGCTGTCTATTATGGAAGGCTGGAAGAATGCAGTGTAATTTTCCTTGAGTATAGCACAAGTGTAAACTCTGATGCCTTACGTCAAACTCTTAAAATCTTTTTTGTTATGACCAATGAAAGTGTAAAATGAGAAGCAGTTGTTAAGTAAAAAAAAACTTGTATTCATATTGTCATTTTTTCTTAACGTGTCTAGACACTGGCAGCACTTGAGCTGATGTGATGTTACTATGAAATTAACATTTTTGCATTTACTTGTGCTGAAGTCTGTGCTTTTACAGTTTTTTCTATGTTGTCCCTGGTCTTCTTATTTCAACTTCCTCCCAGCATAGACTGTGATTCATTTAAAAATACATGTATATGTGTCTATATGTGTATATTGCTTTTATTCTGCTCTGTATTACTTCCGAGTATTCTGCACTGTGCCAAAATGCACAGCTCAAACAGAACATAGAACTATTACATAATTTCCAGGATTTCATCAGGTTTGTTAGAGTATCACATGTGCTAACCTCACAACACTCTGGCACTGTTCTGAAATACATTGTTCCTTCTAATGAGAATGGAATGACTGTTTCTTAAGTGCCCTCAAATTGCCAGATTTTTTCTCTTACCCTCCCTCTCTCTTTTCTTCCTTTTTCACCTCTACTTCTCACCACGCTTTCTTTCTCTTTCCCTCCTCCTTTTTGTATTCCCCTCTCTCCCTAAGTAATTTTCTATACTTCAATTAGCATAATGTCTAACTGCATTTTCTGCTCCTTTAGAAAAATGAAAAAATAGCATAGGATTCATCCAGTGGCCTTATTTATCTGTTACGCAGATACTATTCCAGAATGCAGTCTAATTCTTCAGAGCCTTCAGAATATAAAGTTTTTGGGTACATTTAACATTTTGCATGAATTGCAGGCAAGTCAGTGAATAAATTCTTTTAATGTTACTGAATGCTGTAGGCATTTAAATTACTTTTTTTTTTTCTTTCCACAAAAAAAAGATTCCAGTAGCTCCAGCTGTGCCTGCTGTTAGCTTAGTTCCACCTGCGTTTCCTGTCACAATGTCTGTCCCTCCTCCTGGTTATAGTGCCATTCCTCCTCCACCCTTCTTGCGAGCAAGTTTCAATCCTTCACAGCCACCTCCAGGTAAGTCAGTAAGGAGAAAATTGAATATGTAATAAGTATTCTCAACCTGTGTGCTACGTATATTTTGCTTTGTACAGTTTTCCAACAACTTCTGGTTATTGCTTGAGCGAACTCAAGAGTCTCTAATTTTAACCCAATATGAAATTCCTAATGTCTAAAAATGATTTCTTACTCACGTATTTTGTGGAGCATATTACTAAAGCTGGATTTTTTGTTTGTTTTCTGATTGTTTTTGTTTTTAATTTTTGGGGAAAAATCAAAATTAAGAGATTCTTAAAATTCATCTCCTTTCTTTGGAAGATTTTGAAACTCCTAATGAAAATATGATACCTATTTGGGTATTGCTGACATAAATCCCTTTTAAAGATGAGCACGCAGATCTTTTACAATAAAGATGGATTGTTTTTTGAAAATAACAACCGTTGTCGCATCTTCACGTACTTGTGTTGTTCACTGGTTTTGAGTGATGCAACTTTCCAGGACAAATAATATAAGTAAGGTTTTAATGCGAAATTATATTTGTTTGTCACTGTAATAATTTGTACATTTTCCATATAGGTTTTATGCCTCCCCCAGTTCCTCCTGTTGTTCCTCCTCCTGTTGTCCCACCACCTGTTGTCCCACCAGTTGTTCCAACATGTAAGTTTGATTCTTCTCATAGTTGCTGTATGTCATTAAAAGCTTACTTGTTTGATATACTGCTTATCACTTAATGAAAAATATATTAGTCCTGCCTAATGGAAAATAGGAATATACCATGGTGTAACTGGGGAAAAAATAATGACAAATGAATTATTTAATATTTGTATGCATAGTTTAATATTTTTACTTGGCTATAACAGATGTATCTATTACTTAAGCTATCAAGTGTTAGTTGCTGAGTAATTTATAATGATTTATTTTTAGTTAGCCTTTTAACTGTTATCATTTTAACATGTAAGAGTGTTTTTAAAGAGTACTGATTGGTTATGGTGCCTGCAGTTCAAATTCTCTACAAAAAAGTAAAGATTAGAGTGCTGATTGAACATTAAAAAAAAAAAGATTATTAAAACTACCATAATTCTTACAGTAATTAAAAGAATGTTGATTTATTATCTTGATACCTAACAAACTAAACATGGAGGATGCAGATATGGTTACTTACACTTATGTTTTTTCACTACAGCTTTAGTACAGCCTCCATTACCAATTGCTCAAGAGACGATGAAGGATGTACCTTTTACCGGCCTGGTTCTACCAGTTGTTGGCACAGTTAGTAGCAATCTAGCTACTCCAACATTATCTTCTGGAAGCATCTTTAATCCTCTGCCAATCAACAAACAAGAATCTGATGAAAAGGGATCTCATCTTGCAGACCTTCAGATTTCTTCCAGTGAAAATGGTAGAGCTGGTAAGAAATGTTTTTATTGTCTGATACTTTCGCATACAAGAAACATCATCAAGCTTAAGAGGTTTTTTTTGCTGGTCCTTGTCCAATACACTAATAAATAGAGTTGGAAGTAGTATGCTAGGTATAATTTTCAGTTTAAAATGAAGGAGTAAGGGAGATCATCTTTATCATGATCTGATCATTTATTCCTAACAGCTTTTTCTTGGGTATCTTTGTAGATTTGAGAAATAGAGCTAAATCTCTTGAAAACATTTTAGAAGTGCATTTGTTCTACATGAACAGTAATGCAAAAAAGCAGAGTAGAATAAAGTAGTATAAAATTTAAAGACCTATGTCAAGTATTTTAATATTTCACTTGCATAAATTGGGTGATAGTTGTGGAGTTTGTCAATTTTAAGCTGCTGTACTTTCTTTACTATATGCAGGTGCTAATTTCCATGGCTTAATGTCTATCCTCAACATGATTAAAATGATCTATGTTCACTGTAGAAACTGAGACAGACCTCATCAGCAGTATCATCACTCTGAATGTATTACTTGAATAATGGATTAAGTTCTGTTTTGTTTCCAATATTATGTTGCATTGGCATTTTCTGGTAACTGTTCTTCTTGTTGCTTCATTTTAGTGCAAAGTGATGTCTCAAGTAGCTCTGGACTTGTTGGAGGAATGCAGCCACCCAGTGTCTCAAGCAGTTCTGGGTTAACTGGAGAAGGCCAGCCACCCAGTGTCTCAAGCAGCTCTGGACTTGCAGGTGGAGTACAGCCACCCAGTGTCTCAAGCAGCTCTGGACTTGGAGGAGGAGTGCAACCACCAACTGTTTCAAGCAGTTCTGGTCTTGCAGGAGGAGTGCAACTACCCAGTGTCTCCAGTAGCTCTTCTCTTGCAGGAGGAGTTCAGCCAACCATCGTCTCGAGCAGCTCTGGACTTATGGCTGGAGTGCAACCACCAAATGTCTCAAGTAGCTCAGGGCTTCTAGCTGGAGTGCATCCACCCAATATCTCAAGCAGCCCTGGCCTTCTACCAGGAATGCAGCCTCCCAGTGTTTCAAGTAGCTCAGGAGTTCTGGCAGGAGTACAGCCACCAAGTGTCTCAAACAACTCTGGTCTTCTCCTAATGCCACCACCAAACGTTTCAAGTAGTTCTGGACTTATGGGAGTGCCACCACCAAATATTTCAAGTAACTCTGGACTTCTGGCAATACAGCACCCAGCTGGTGTTCAAAATATGCCTCATTTAAATATTAGTAGTCAAAGGATGCCAGGAATGCCTCTCATAGATATCCGTCCAGGCCTAATGCCCCATTCACCTGGACCAAGGTTTCCATTAATGCAGCCAGGAATACCACCACAGCGTAGTATTCCTCCTCCAGCAATCCTTGATCCATCTCTTCACCCTCCACCTCGAGGTCCTTTTCCTCCAGGAGATATTTTTAATCAAACAGAAAGACCTTTTGCAACACCAGGAAGACAAAATATTGATAGCATTTCTAATCCAGAGAAAAGGTTACCACTTGGAGGCGATAATATTCAGCAGGAGGGAGACAGAGATTATCGCTTTCCTCCAGTGGAAAACCGAGATAATCTCAACAGACCATCCCAAGTGGATGTCAGAGATTCTGTTGGACGACCACCAGTTGATCCAAGAGAGGGCATAGGAAGACCTCCAGTAGATGGAAGAGAACATTTTGCAAGACCTCATGTTGACATGAGAGAAAATTTTGGAAGACCAGGTATAGATAATCTTGGTCGAAGAGAGCATTTTGCTTTCAATTCAGATAAGCACTGGGGACAAAGAGGAGATTATGATGAAAGAGAGCACCATGCCTTTCCTATTTATGGTGGCCCTAAAGGCTTCCATGAGGACAGAGAGAGATTTCGGCATGTAAACTATAGGTTTGATAGTAGAAGTGGTCCCAGCTGGAATAGAGGATTTGAACAAGATGCTCACAGAGATTTTGATGACCGCAGAAGACCCTGGGAAAGACAGAGGGACAGGGATGACAGAGATTTTAACTTCTGCAGAGAAATCAATGGAAACAGGTTTGGAAGAGACAGAATGTCAAACAACTGGATCCCCCCTCCACACCCACGGGTTTTTGAATACTTTGATGGGGCCACTTCCCAACGCAAAGCGGATAATTTGCCCCAGGTAAACGGTGAAAATACAGAGACAGAAAGTCAACCACCAACTGCACAGGTGCAGGACGATCCAGAACTTTATGAAAAACTGACATCTTCCGTCGAGATAAACAAAGAGAAGAGTGACACAGAAGCTGATATAGAAAGTGAACCAGTGGTAGAAAGCACAGAAACTGAGGGGACATAATCATCACTCAGTAGGTAAAAGATACCTTTTGTAAAGTTGTCATCTCTCTGTAATAGATAAATGGCTGACTGGACCTTAGTAGTTCACTTTTGTCTGCCAGAATTAAGTTAATCTGATGTTCATGTTCATCTTTCACTTAAATAACTGTACAACTGACTTGTATAGAACACTGTTCTTAATTTGAACATGGTAGGTAAACTTTTTTTTTTTTAATTTCTCTGGTAAAACATAAACTTGCCCCCACTTGCTTTTAATTTCATAAAGGTAAAATAACAGCTTGTCAAACAAAGACTTCCTATGGAAGACAGTGGAATTTTTTAGATACTACCCCTAGGTTGGCTATTGAAATTGTTATACTTGAAAACAGGTGCTGGTGTATCTTGTCCGTGTTTTTAGGCTGCTGCAGAATTTTAAAGTATAGACAAAGCTGTGATATTTTATGTTCCTACAATTTGGCAGAAAATGAAATGGCCCATGTTACTTAAGGAGCATAACACAGAGATTAAAAGTGATTTTGTAAAATCTACACTATAGTCTCTGTTTTCTCTAAAGTAAGTGTTTTGTGGTTTGTTCCTCATACTGCAGTGGGTTTAAAAAACAATGCAAAAGTACATTTTAATGTTGGGTGCATTTTGTTTTTAGATGCCAATAAAGCATATTTGTTTGATAACAGTGTTCTAGGTATTGTATTTTTTTTTTTAAAGAAACCTGCAAGCTATAAAAACTTGGAACCAGCTATGATATGTGCTTAGCTAGTTGTTGCAAAAGGTTTATACTACTTTTGTAAGACCAATGCAACAGCTATCATGTGCAAGAAAGATATGTATGGTTTTTACATGGAAAATCATGCAGTCATGCTAGTTTATGTGTATAACATATGTATGTAAATATTTGTGTAAACTCTTTGTAGATACTACTTTCTCTGTGCGTGCGTGTATGTACACACACTCACAGAATATTGCAGACAATTCAATAAAATTGAAAAAAATAGGTTAGAAAAATGTTCACCTTCTTTAGATAGTAAGATTACAAAGTGTGTATCACTGTGGTACTGTCAAGCTTACATTTACCTTCTTATGCTAGTAGATGTATGAAGTTCTTACTACTTACAGAAGGTGAAATATGAGACACTGTAAGAATATACAGTAATATTTTAGCTTTTCTTTTTTAAAATGAGGATACATGTGAAGCCAAAATTAAGTATTTGCATTGTCTTGTTTTGTAACATATTGGGTATTCTGGATAGACAGTGGTAGTGTTTAAGTACTTTGTGGTTGTTTTTATTGACTCAAAGTCCCAAAGTGTTGCATGAAGAGTGAAAAGCTGTTGTTGGTCTGAAAAATCCTCTTTTTTTTTTTTTTGTTTGTTTGTTTTAACAGAAATCAGGGGGCTTTGTGTTTTGGTGGCTTAATACTGAAGGAGAAAATCTTGTTAAATTGCTGAGAGGAATTGGCTGCTTAGGTAAATGAGTAGCACTATTCTCTCTTATTTCACATACTTTGCTGCTTATGTCCTTCAAATTGGTGGTGGAGCATTTAATATTGTAAGATTTTCAATTTGTTTCATTGAAATGCATTCCACCAACTTCTTTCAACTTAACTTTTGTTAAAATTCTGTCTGAAGGCATTTCATTTAGCTCTGAAGAACTTGTTATTCTCTTGCATAGTAGTATCAGAGAGGTGGATTTTGTTATCCCAATGCCTCTTCTCTAGAAGAAATGTTTTTAGCTCAGATTAGAATTTTGATCTTTACTGTTAAAGTGTAAACATGCAAGTTTTAATTCCCCTTCCAATTCTTCCAAAGGAACGACAATATGAGTGTGTCATGTGAGTGTAAAGTACAAGCAAGATTTTGGAAGCAGAATCAAGTTATACATGTGTTTCTTGCCATCTTCCTCTGGTACATGGGTTACTTTTTCATGCTGTGACATGGTTCAGTTTATCGATTATAGGGATTTTTATTCTGGACAGTAAAGAGCCAGCTTAATGAAGGTAATCCTTTGAAAAGAGTGGATATGACTAGTTCTTTATCTACTATGCAATCAGTAGTCATTAGGGTGTAGTGAGGTGAATTAAATAATTATTGCTTTGACCTTGCTGATATGTTTATTACTAGAACATGTCTTGCGATTTGAGGTGAACAATATTTAAAGTGAAAGTACCTTCATGTGTAGTCTCTATGGCTCAAAGAAGTTGCTTGATAATGCTGCGCAACCTAGTAGTAGTATTCAGGTCAGGCAGATACAGTTCTGGAAGTCCAAACATGCAAAACAGGTGTGAGGGCACTTCGTGTATTTAAGGGATTTTCTTTTTTTTGTTTTTGTATTGTAGACTGAAAATACTTCAGCCACAGACCATGTAAATACTCAGAATCAAACACATATTGGCAGTAGCTTTTGTTTACAAATGTTTTGTTAAATGCTTTTTTAAAACTAAAAGTTAATCTGTTTCTCTAAACTGAGATCTACAGTATGCTAAATTACTCATAGTATGATGGTATAGGTAAATTACTAGGTAGAGAGTTTAAATAATTCAACTAGTAGTGGTATAAAACAATGTATTATTTAATGACTTTTCATCTTTGTTAATATCTTATAAACGTTAATAAATTGGCTACTGTACGTATGTGTTACACCATCAATTTCTAACAGCATTTTTTTTCTAGAATAAAATTTTATTGAACAGTTTTCAGTTGCATCTTGTTTACAGCTAGAACTGTTTCATTTCTCATTTTACTGATTTGGAGTGCAGATGAATATTACCAGAAGAACAATATTCAGTAATACTAGCAAACATAGTATGGTCTCTTTAACTTGCTGGTGAAAAAGTTTGAGTGAAAACCTTCTCATTTTAGATTAAGCCATGGTAAAGCAACATTTGCCTTGAAAGGAGCTGTCCTAGCATCCAACACTTTGATGTAGTTAGCAATAGCGTTGTACTTTTTCCTAACATAAAGGGAAGAGTAAGAGAGGGACATAGAGAAAATAGGGGCCAGGCTTCTAGGGAGCAGTTCTCATTTATGCCAGTTTAAAGCCTTCTGCCATGACAAAAGCTGTTCATTCTAGCAACTTAAAGCAGCTGATCCATACTTGGTCTTTTTGTCTACAAAAGTGATATGTATGAATAACTCCAAATAGTTCTGCAGACAACACAAACAGTATGTTTGAGTATGCACATTTACTTGAAAACCTCGTACATTAGTAAGTTGTTTAATGTTTGTTTACCATTTCAAACAGCCTGTGATTCTGACTTCACTGTTCGGTACTTGAGCAGATTGCTACATCCATTAATATGATAAAGATGAAACATAGCCTTTATTTACTATAATGACACAGTCCCTTTGCTGAAGATATATTCTGTGAAATATTGGTACACTTTTGTTTTTATACACAGTGCTCCACATTGTTACTGCAAACTCAAGGGAATAGGTTGCAAGATTCCTACAATTTACTAGAGTAATGTACCACCCTTCAAGCCATGTCAATGATTTAAATTGCTTTATTTCTGAAGATGCCTTGAATAAGGCAATACAGGACTACTGTAATCAAGTCTACAGTGTGGAATGAATAGACATTAGTTAAGCCAGTATTGGAAGACTGTCAAATAAATTGTCTATAGAAGATATTTGTAAAATAAGCCAATTTATTGTGGAGATCTCTCAAAACAATATCAGCAGTTTTGAGCATGTCCAGGGATACATTATGCCAGTCTTCATAGAAACACAGAATGGTTTGGTTAAAAGGGACCTGAAAGATCATCTAGTCCAACTCTGTTGCAGTGGGCAGGGACACCTTTCACTAGATCAGATTTTACTGTATTAAGTCTCATCCAGCCTGAACTTACACGCTTCTGGGGATGGAATATCTGCAACTTTTCTGGCAACCTGTTCCATTATCTATCAGTCTCATAGTGTAGAATTTCTTCCTTACATCAAATCTAAATCTGTCTTCTTTTAATTTAAAGCAATTACCTTTGTCATATCACTACACTTCTTGATCCCTTATTGTCTTTCTTGAAAGCCCTCGTGAGTACTGGAAGACTGCAATAAGGTATATATTACTTCCCTAGAGCCTTCTTTTTTTCTAGACTGAACAGCCTGGACTCTCACAGCCTTTTCTCATAGAAGAGGTGTTTCAGCCCTCTGATCATCCTTGTGATCCTCCTCTGGACTTGCTCCAACAGATCTGTGTCTCTCTTGTGTTGGCATCCCTGGATCTGAAGATAGTGCCTGCAGGTGATGTCTGACAACAGTGGAGTAGAGAGCATCAGACAGTCAGTCATGTCACTTTATCTGGTTTCTCTACTTTTAACGCAGCCCAGAATAAAATTGGCTTCCTGGGCTGCAAACACAAATTGCGTGAAGATTTTCATCCGCCAGTACCCTCTCATAATTTTCTTCAGGACTGTTAGCATGTTCATCCATTCTGTACTGATTTGAGATTGCACCAGCTCAGATGCAGCAGCTTGTACTTGTCCCTGTTGAATTTCATGAGGTTCATGTGGGCCCATTTCTCAAGTCTGTCCAGGTCCCTGTAGATTGCATCCCTTCTCTCTAAGGTATTACCAACACCACTCAGCTTGGCGTCACCCACAAACTTGCAGAGGGTTCATTCGACCCCACTGTCCATGCCACCAATGGAGATATTAAACAGTATCAATCCTCATGGATTGTCCCATGAGGGACGCTAGTCATCATTAGTCTGCCTGTGGACATCGAGCTATTGACTAGAACTCTTTGAATGTGACCATTCAGCCAATTTATCCATGCAATAGTCCATCCGTTAAATCCATGTCTGTCTAATTTGGAGATGAGAATGTTACGTGGGACCATATCAAAGTTGACATCAAGATGACATCAGTTGCTCTTCGCTTTATCCATCAGTGCTGTCACTGTCGTAGAAGGCCACCAAATTAGGCATGCATGATTTGTCCTTTTTGAAGCTATGCTGGCCATCTCTAATCACCTTCCTGTCTTCTGTATGCCTTGACATGGTTTCCAGGAAGATCTACTTCATGATCTTACTGAGCGTTGGAGTGAGGCTGTCTGATCTGTAGTTACACTTCTTAAAAATGGGTGCTATGTTTCCCGTTTTCAACTTACCAGGTACTTCCCCTGACTTACGAAAGGTGATGGATAATGGCTTAGCAACTTTATCTGCCAGTTCCTTCATTGCCTCATCTTCTGCATGTAGCAATTAAAAGTTCTTATGCTCTTAGAAAAATATCTTTCAGTATCTGCCAGCTCCTTTATTTCCTGAGATACTCTCCCAGGAGGTCCTATATCCACCTTTAGCAGCTGAAAGTTTGCCCCCCTGAGATCCTTACTATATTTTTAGGCCAGACTAAATTCCTCAAGAACATGAATCCTACCAGGACATAATCACTGCAGCCCAGGCTACCTCCAGTCTTGATTTCTCCAGTAAGTTCCTGTGCATCAATGATCAGCAGATCCGATGACACTTTAAAGTGCTCATTTTGTTGATAGATTTTCCACTAAGTCAAACCTTCGGATCATTTAATTTGAAACTGGTAAAAATTTCATTATTTTTCATTCCAGTAATATAGTTTTAAAATAACAACAACCAAAAAATGGCTTTTCTATTTTAATGGAATTTTCTATTTTAAAGGAATCTTAAGAGTAAGAAGTTTAAAACATAAAGTGTCAGAAGATACTGAGAGTAACTAGGACAATTTTATTGTTGTTAAGTAAGGTGGTAAAGGGATCTTTATTGATTAGCTGAATTGCAATTAGCTACATTTGCCCTTCAAGTGCTGAGCTTTCATGTGTAAAGATGTACTGAGAAGCCATCTACTTCTTGTGTAGCTGAGAGAGACTGAAAAAATACAGAAGTAGAATCTCTTAATTTTGCTGCAAAATTTCAAGCGTTGTTGTTGTTGTTTTAATTTGAAGCCATTTAAGTGGACAAGAATTGCAAAAAGGTTGGACTTCTGCTTTTTTTTTTTTTTTTCTCTCTATGGGCAAAGTTTATACCATATTGCAACTAGCCTTATATTTCTCCTTGAAGGATCATCTTATTGGTGGTATTCATCCCACAAAGTTTGTGCAAGCACTTTGAATGCTCAACATTTAGAAGTTTTGTTATATCTTGTAATCAAGAAAGATTAAATAGAGCTACTGAAGACAAAATCTGTAGCACCTCTTTAAGAGTAGTAACTTTTAGGGAAGGTGTATAAGGTCTGGAAAGTGATTCTTGAAAGCAGTAGGATACTTAATAGTTGAGTTGGTGTTTTTTTGTTCTTTGTTTCTCTGAAGTTGATAAACTGTAAAACTGTATTTGCCAAAATTATTGTATTCCATTCTATTTTGCACAGACTTCATGAAAAGGGGAAGTTTCATTGAGCTTCTACTGTTACTATCTTACAGATGTTCAGCTACCATGGATTACAGGAAGGCAAAGTCTGATGTGTGCACTCTTAAAACTCAAGTAGTAGTTTGATTGATTGATGTGCAGTTGAAGATGACTGTATTTCTCTTTTTAAGAAGTTTAAAACGCACTTGCATGGAAACAGTGCAGTCTGTTTAGTAATCTTATTCTGTAGTTTGTCATTTGTCTTTTAAAGTTAACTCCCTAATGCTAGTTTTAATTCTCTTCCTATAAAACTAAATCACACTGATTCCTTTAGGTGAGGAACTTATTTTGTTCTTTACAGATAAAGTCTTCTCAAGTAGTATTTCAACCTGTTGAAAATTCTAGCAGACACTATGAATTGGACCTAATACAAGCAATAGTTAGATAATGTCCAAGAAGGAATGGCTTGCCAACCTAGATTGATATCAAATAAAACTTACAAAATGTGAATAAAACTTTCTTTTTTAGATTTAATGAAAATGAATACATAGATTCTGATTAAATATTCACTCAATAAGAAGCAAGCATCCAAAGTTATTACTAGTCCGGAGCATTTTCCCAAATGTTGTTCATATGACAACAGGAAAAAAAGGAAAACTAGGAAGGGTCAGATAGATGTGTAAATATTTGTAAGTTTACAGTATCTTGGAAAAATGACTTGATAGAAACATGAATACATCGCTTTTGGCTCTTTTAAGTAGTAGGTGCTGCAGAACACAGAAGGCTCCAGGTAAAGAGTGAACCAACTTGTCTGGAAGAAATGTGTGGAACTGAGATGTTAGTGTAAAATCCGAGAGTTACATTGCCTTGCTTTTGTTACTCCAGTCTGAATGCTGATTAGAGGATGCTCAAATTTGTTGCATTTTCAATTACTTCTGGTGTTCAGGTATATGACCAATACAGACACAGTAAGTGACAAGTTGTGAATGATGAGGTTGGTGGCCCTGCGTGTGGCAAGGTAGCTGGAACTTGATGATCCTTGGGGTCACTTCTAACCCAAGCCATTCTATGATTCTAAGACCAGTTGTTTACCTGTGAGATTTTGCCATTGGCTTCACTGAATCCAGAATTTCAGACTCTGTCCAGTGTGTTTTCTCTTCAGCAGCCATTAGAAAAGCTAAGGTGCTAGATTATCTGGTTCTAGTTTCATTTTCTGATTTCTACTCTTTAAAGCCTAAAGCCCTCTAAGAGGTAGAATGTGTTTGTTTTTATGATTTAATTCATAAGTAAGTATTCATAAGAAGTATTCATGAGCAGGCATCTCTGTTAAAGGCTGTTCCAAGACTCTGAGAGTAGAATGGTATGAAATGTGCAATCTATGAGAGTAGATGTATGAAATATTTGAAAAAACTGCAGGTGTTGTACTTGTATAATCCTCAGCAGGATAATTCATGAAGTGAAAGAAAGAAAGCTAGTTAAACACGCTGATCTTACCTTCTTTCTCTTTCCAAATGACCTTGCTTTCTAAGGAGGTCTTTTCAGTGCTGCATGCAGAGAAGCCCCATACTACATGGTCACTGCTCTTGGTTTAGAATCCAATATGTATGCACTGGTTTTCTTTTCTCCATCTTCTTACTGCTTTTTGGAAAGGTTGGGATTTATATTTAAGTAGCTTTATCATCAAAGAATTAAAAAAAAAAAAAAGCACTAGGTTAATAAATTTTTCTTATTTCATTTGAGAATGCACTGCCCAGTTCTTCTCTGAATTTCCTTTTCCAACAAATTCTTGCATTTCTGTTTGACCAGAATAGAAGTAAGAATGGATGGTATGATTTAAAAAAAAAAAAAAAAAAAAAAAAAAAAAAAGAGGGAGAGAGACATGATAGTCTGGTTCCAGTATATTCAAGAATATAAGTAAGATGACATTTCTCACGACACACAACAGTTTATGCTATTAAATGCAATTTGAAAAGTTGAGATCACAAAGTGACTTCAAGAACTGTCTCATGCAACAGCTGCACATCATAGTGAATGCCAAAATCTTGCATTTCTCTTCTTCTTCCCTTGCCTTGTTACTAGAATATTTAGTCTCTTTTTCATAATGAAGAAATTTAACAAAAAAATTATCTGTATTTCACTTCTCCCAACTTCGAGAATTAATTTGTTCTGAATGTCCCTGATCTTGTGACAGATCTTGTGACAGAAAAGCAAACATCAATCCAAAAGGAACAAATATGTGAAAGCAATTGTCTAAACACTTTCACCGTTATATCTGTAAAATAGTAAGAGACAGGGAAATGCTGCTAGGGAAAGGTTTTAATTCACAATCTGCTTTACCAACTGATTGGCTTCATTTTTGAAAGCCCTCTGAAAATTTTGTATTTCAGATGTGCTTCCTAAGCCATTTCACTGTTGTTCTTTTGTCTCCTTAACACATTTCAAAATTGGGACCTATTAAATATCTTACAGTATAACTTAGTAATTATATATCTCATCTTAGAATGATTGTTTAGCACTGACTTGAGGTACATATGAGAAGATAGACAATATGTTAGAATTTGTTATTGTTAAACTACTGATATGTACACATACACACACACACTCCTAGGTTGCTCTGAAAGTAATGCCTCCTGTTTATTTCCATAGAAATTACAGCAGATACAAGAAGCACAACACTGTATGATGGAGCAAATTCTCAGCTATAAAACAGTTTTTGAAGTTTTTGAACAGTTTTTGAACAGTCATGAGCAGTTTAGCTATGCATTTTTGCCAGCGATGAATAAGAGCCTGCACACCATGCTGCGTGCCGTGCTCGTAGCGATCTGCACCAGTGAAGGTGAACCTCAGAAACACACCACCCACCAACTCACTGTGCTCACATCCACTGTTTGGTATCTATCAGTGTTCAGTAAGCATTGATGAATGTCAGTGGGTGCAGTCTTTCCATTACTGAGGAATTCAGTAACACCCCTTACCTTCATCCACACTACTGTGGCAAACGCCGTTTTGTCAGACTGCCCCTCTGCTGCATCTGTCACATGTCAACAAAATGTAGTGGAATATTGGTGGGAAAGTTCAACATCTACTGCCATAGACATCTGCCTTGTGGGCCAACATCATAAAATAGGAGGCATTACTTTTGGAGCAGCCTTCATATGTTTATTCTGTAGATTTCTGTTTCTAGGTCCCATTTTCCAGAGAAGGGCCAGGAATCAAATTCTGCAACATTGCAGTGTTCCGAACTTCTGCAGTACTAGTAGGTGGTTGACTCAAATGTACTGTCTGCTCATCTTTGCATTCCCATTTCTTATGCAGTCTTCATGCTTGGGAACTACTGGCATCCTGCTGTCATCACTGTTCCTAACCAAGGTGTTCTTAGGGCTCTTTTAGAAACCTTTAGAATCCTTCTAATTTCATTCTTCTCAATTTCTGAAAAGCTTGAAATATGAAACTTCACATGTTATCCTTAGGCACACAATGTCTATTGGAGTGACAAAATACCCATTTATATTTCCACTCTTGTTTCTTTTCCTACAGTTATATAGAATGTTTTAAGTTGGAAGGGACCTTAAAGAGAACCCAGTCTCAACCCCCTGTCTTGGGCAGGACTTCCACCCACCAGCTCAGGCTGCTCAGGGCCTCATCCAACCTGGCCCTGAGCATCTCCAAGAAATTGGGCTTCCACAGCTTCTTTGGGTAACTTGTTCCAGTGTCTCACCATGCTCTGAGAAAGTAATTTCTTCCTAACATCTAACATAAATTTCCCTTCTTATAGTTTAAAGTCATTCCTCATTATTCTGTCACCATCAGACCACATAAAATGTCTGTCCCCCTCCTGCTCCTAAGTTCCCTTTAATTACTGGAGGGCCACAATGAGGTCCCCCCAGAACATCTCCTATCTAAACAAGCCCCGTTTTCTTCAGCAAAAGGTCTCTTCAGTGAGCATTTTGAAGCTGATTATTATAGCATGATTTCCAGTGTCTTCAGTCTGAAACTAAATATATTTTTCAGAGTTTTGAGGAAACAATTTCTGTATACTCTTACTATTCTTCTATGCTTCTGCCACCTACATGTGGGAAGAAGCATAAATACATGTGGCGTCCAGTCCAGGCACCTCAAACTGCATTCTTGCTTCCTTAATGAGGAAAGATGCAGTATGTCCCCAAAAGATTTACAGGTTCTGTGAAGATCAGCTCCTCAGGGTATGTGCAATAAAACAAGCATGTGAAAAGAGCAAGCCTCTGTTGTCAGGCTACCTTATCCAGGTTTTGAACCTCTCTTTGCAGCCACTGGATAGAGGAAGACTGAAAAGGCAGTCGAATGACCCCTCACTGACCTTTATCTTTATGGGGGCTCTCAGTCCAGCAGCTGGTTATTATTCCTTTCATAAAGTGTGGCCAGCTCTGAGTCATTCATTGCAATCACTTCTGAAACACTAAGCAAACCTCAAACCATGCTAAAAGTAGCAAGGTACACAGGTACTTGGAATCACTAGGTCACGCCTGTGACATAGGTGAGATGTGCTGTCCCTGCCACATGCACCATTTTCTATCTCTTTAAAAAACAAAAAGACAAACTTGAAATAAGCAAATAAAAAAACAACCACTATTGATCTTTCAATGTTTAATTTTCTTCTGTGTGAAATAGAGCTGATTTAATACCATAGCAATGAGGGGAGTTGCATATCCTCCACCCAGAAGTAATTGGTAGGGTGAGAATCTCCATGCCAGTGTTATTTAACTTGTTGTTTTCAGGTGGTTGTCAAATCTTTCTTTGATCACTGCACTTCTAAAACAAAAAATGTTCTGGTTGCATTGAATTTAAACATTTTAAATTTGCTTTATTTTCTTTTTATTCTTTTACCTTTTATCTTTCGAATGTATGTATATCAGTTGAATGCACCTTTGAAAAAATACCTTAATTGTTTAGTAGTTAATTTCTTCTTTTAGAAATGAAGCTTCTGAAGCTTTCTGCATTTATTTCCATTTAAGTATATCACAATATGGTGGAGGAGGATGCAAAAAAAGAAAAATAAAAATAAGAAAAAAAATTCAAGCATCAGCAGAATTGCGTAGAAATAGGGAAAGCTTTTCTTTCAGTTAACTGCACTGTATTTTATTCTGCACTCTAAAATTATGAACGCTTTCATAATCAAATCCATAGATCATAACAAATCGTTACACGATAAAATATCATGAGATTTTTCTTTCAAGAGATCGTAGTTTCTTGGAATTAAAATGGACCACTGTGGAAGCTCCTTTTGGAAAGATGCAAAAGAGTACATATTCTGTAACTCTTTCTAAACGTGCAGATTTGTTAGCAATGCATCGAACGTGAGATGTGAAGTTCTGTTCTTTAGTGTTCTAGAATTGATTAAATGTGTATTTGAAACCAAAAGATTTACTGTAGTTTTGAAGAACTGTGAAATGAAGGGATTTCAGAGGGATGTGCATTTGCTGGATTTTATGTGTTCTCACGGTTGTGATGTAGAGTTGATGCCAAGCTTGCTCAAGTAAGGCTACTGTTGAGTGTTAGCACTATTACGCTACGGTGTTTTGATTTGCTTTAGTTTTTGTTCATCTCAAATACATAAAGGTTTGGATTAAGGCAGCTTTGCAAACCATGGCAATTCATGTGTAAATCTGTGAACAGCTGAGAGGAGTATTGCAAACTGGAGAGAAGCAATAATTTTACAATAGCTTTACTATTTTACATAGCTTTTACAAACTGCGATGTTTGTAAAAGCTATGCTAAAGAGAAGAAAGTGATTCTGAAAAGAAACACTAAATGTTGACTCCTATTTTCTTTACTTTGTAAGTAGGATGTCTGTCTTAGTTTGAAGCCATAATGAGAAACAGCTGAAATAGCTGCCAGTGAAAGGGGTGGTTTCCTTTTAAATACAATATAGTCACTGACTTCAGTTTCCTTGCTAAGATTTGTAAGATTCACCTGATCTACTTGTTCTTTTGAGGTAGGACAGAATACTAAAATACAAATGCTTAGTTTGAACTATTACAGAAAAAAAAAAAGCAAGTAGATTTAAACGAGTGTTTAGAAGTTACAAGTAAAAGCATAGGAGCAGAAAACTTGCAGAAAATTTGGTATGAAACATCCTTGAGCAAGTAAGTAGTGTCCACTCAATACTAATTTTCATTTTGCACTTATAAAATAAGAAGTTTTTTGCAAACATTTATTTTTGAATTTTTGAAAATGAATTTGGTATCTCTTCTTACTGTTGCTTGCAGTTGACATTTCTTTTTCTTTTTTTTCCCTGGATTTTGCTTCAGCTTTATTAAATTGGTGTCCTGACATTTGGCTGCTTGCTGCTCTGAAACCAGCAGAGGGTGCACAGAATGTATTCAGCTGTAGCTGTTTCTTCACGATCCCTTGTGTTACTGCTACATAGGAACCAGACAACTGCCCTCCTAGGCCCTATTCAGGTATCACTTGAACATGATTCTCAAAATAGTTCACAGCTGTGCTTCAGTGCATGGTTTTCCGTCCACCTAGTGGAATTTTCCTGGCACTATCTGTCGGATTCAGAACGGTGCCAGTTCCTATGTGCTTGTTCTTGCTAAAACGAGCAGACGTTACACGTTCATAATTTCATGGATCTGAACCTACTTGAAAAGATGTTGTTTGTCACTCTGATATTTTAGGAGAAAGGTCTGTGAAAGTGGCTGTTGAGCTATTTCTCTGCTTTTTAACTGAACTGTAATTGACCTGGCAGAGCTTTGCTGGGAGCTGCCACCTCTCTCCCTACTCTGACCAGTGAGCAGTGCCTACCAGGTCCCAGATCTTACCTGTCACATTACAAAGTAGTTTGGACTTAGAAAACTTTCAAAAGTTTGTTTCCTTCTACATGTCCTGATGAGAGCCAAGCAGAGTTTTCTCTGGGCTACTTTCTGCTCTTCTCTTTGTGATCTTCAAACACCTGTTATTTTATAAATTGGAGAAATGTGATCAGGAGAGCTCAGTTGAGGGAGTTGCTTTACACTGTCTTTAGAATGTGTTTTTTTCTCTGAGCGTAAGAATCCTCTGTTTAACTGCTGTGTGGTGTTTTATTATGTGAAATTGTCTTTTTTTTACAGTATGTTGCATCATGTCTGCAAGGAGACTAGATGCATATGCTTCTGGAGAGTGCTGAGAAAAGAGCTTTTACCCAAAATTGTCTGCTTTTTTACTGGGTGCTTGGTAGATTTGTCACAGTGATGATTTTGATCCTACTAACTTTTAAATATTATTCCCCTATATTTATATAGAATATGTAATTGCTCTCAATGAGATCAGTTTTCTTTTTGGAGTAATGTTCATGGGCTCATATATAGGTAATAGAATGTATATGATCGTTCTGTGGATACTATACAGGAGCACTTTAGCCCAGTGAATTATAGAATCACAGGTTTGAGTTGCAAGGGACCTCAAAGCCCACAGATCCCCAACCCCCTGCCAGGGGGAGGGCTGGGATCAGGCTGCCCAAGGCCCTGTCCAGTGTGGCCTTGAATACCGGCAGTGAAGTACTGATAAAATTTGTTTCCAGAACAGGACTGCTGTAAACGTGTTCATGCATTTTTGATGTTTCTGGATAACACAACTCTGGCAGGTGAGAGTTTCAGCAGATTCCTTGTTATTAGACAGTTTGTGTGTATTGCCAGTGGCATGCAAAAGGAGCGTGCCAACAGGAACCCCTTTTCACATCCTGTTTCTCTGACAGTGACTCCTCTTTCTTTTCACCCACCTTCTGCTTCTCTGCAGGCCTTATGGCACCTTGCCCTTGCTAGGTAGCTAATGGAGTGCAGTGCATCTTTTGATCAGCGTATCCCACCAAATGCAGATGTCAGAAGTGGGAAAGTAGCTGCTATCTTACATCCTTACCTATAAACCCATCCCGTATGTCAGTCCTGTGAGAAATACTATGATTCCTTCAAAAAACTGTATAATAATTGGTCATTTATAGGATCAAGTCTAATGAATAAGAAAAGATAGACCTTCAGCTTTAATCACCTGCACATTTGCTCCAAGTTGATAGTATTTATTTTATTACACCCATCACCTGAAAGATTTTTTCATGAAGCCCTTGCCTTTATGCATTCTGTTTAACAGGTCATGTATTATGATAGTGAATATGCCAAATAACATATGGAAATTATATATATTTTTATTCATATTCTATAGTAACATTCAGTAGTGAGTGTATTGGATGCATGAGCATGTTTTATCTATAGTTGCAGTGGATTAACATAGTATACATCACAGAAACTATTTTCTAAAACATGAAAAGAATCTTTGTAAGTTTAACATGTAGGAAGACATAGCTGTGGCACTTGAACAGTCCTAACTTAATTTCTGTAATATCTGAAGTAAAGGCAGAAAGAAAATAGTACCTAGTTTACTTTGTTGTAAATTTTAAGATACATTTACCATTAATATAATATAGTTATATAATACTGCTTTGAGAGAGTTTCCATACCACAGAAGAGTATTTTTATCCTCTTTTTTTCTGGATTTAAGTTTATGTGTATGTCTAGATATCGGCATTTCTAATGCTTGACTGTTAGAAACAGTTGCGTATGAATTAGCCTACTATAATTCACTGAAAAACACTATTTAGCTTTATTTCATGTTAATTTATTTCTGCTTTGTAATTTCTCCCGTTGGTCATTTTTTTTTTTCCAAAGCGTCTAATTTTTCTAGCATCTTGTTGGAATCAAGTTCATTGCATCAAACACAACTTTTCTTCTTATTTCTAACAGGCCAAGCTCCATTCTAGATGCATTATAAATTAATTAAGTTTCTTACTTTGGATCTCAAAACTTATATATATATAAGTTTTATATACATATATACATATATATATATATATATATATATATTTTAACTTGTAAGAAAATCTCCTATCATACCTATAATGAAAATGCTAATTCAGGGCTTGAAGCAGTGATTGAGCACCTGGTGGGAAGGCAGGGCCAACCCAGGGGAGCTCAGGTGCAAGCAATGCACCTGAGTGACCCAAAGGGGTGGAACCAGGATCTACCCTTCCCAGCCCTCATTTAAGGGCTGGCAGTGGAGGTGAGGGTTTCTTGTTGGAGATCCCTGTGTACTTGAGGTCTCCTAAGGGTAAGCAGATCTTTTCCTTTGTTTCTGTGACTATGGCTGCTGCATTTGAGTGTATCCTTGCTTGCTGCAGCCTGGGGCTCATTACTACACTGTTATTGCTGCATTTTCAATGATGTTACAATACTTTTTGAGTGTTTTTTATTTGTTTGTTTTGAAGCTTTTGAGAGAAAACAGAAACCCCAAACTGTAGTTGTCTGAAAAACTTTTGTGTTTACAGAGATCATCCTGTGTTCTTCCTCTCATGCCACAGGTGTTTGATCTTGGAGAATTAGGAAAAACTTAATCGAGATCCAGAGTACATTGATTTTAGTAACTACACTTAAGATTTGAAATTTCTTGAGCTTGCCTGAGAAACGATAATCTTCCTTTAAAGGAACAAGTGATTTCAAGCCTGCTTTGCTTTATAAAATATTTTGTTCATAATAAAACTATTATGAGTATGGTTTGGGTTAGCTAAGAATTAATTTTCCAACCATTGTATGCACAATGGTTTCCTCAGTCCAGTGGTACCTTTGAGCATCGAAGTGTTAGTTCAGTGTTTCACTTCACCCTTTTTACAATGCTTTATACTCAGTGCTTCAAAAGCAACTGCAGGTTTGTGTTTAGAATGTTGAAATGTGAATGCAAATGCCAGAAAACCTGTGATTTTCTTGCCATAGCCTTCATTGTGTCTAATTCATCTATTTAATGAGATCCTTGGCAGTCCTTCTCTGAAATTCCAGTTCTTTTGGTTTTTTCTCCGTGTTGCAGTGAATATCTTCTCGCTCTGCTTAAGAACGAGGTGGTTGTAGTATTCTCTCTAGCTACAGAATAAGGATTAAAATACGGTTTTGCTTTGAATTAAAAGAAGTAAAGGAGTATCTGGTTTTACATTTTTTTGGGATTTTAATTTAAATATGCTTTCAGTTGTTACTTAGGTATGAGAAATTGTCAAATACAGATTCATGAAGTTAAGATAGTGTGGTAGGTCCAGCATAGGCATCTTTGGGATAGGTCTTAGTGTGTGTAGACCAAAGGCTAGAAGCTGTCTCAGGCACAGCCCCATATTTTTGTATGTTTGTCTTTGCTTCTTGTGCTTCCTTTCTGTCTTGCTGCTGTTCTAGTGAGGAGTGCCAGTGCTGTAGTACCTCCTGTGGCCCTATCCTTCTGCAGGAATTTGTTGTCTTCGCTCTTCTTGTAGCAGCATCTTTTTTCCCAGCTTTCATATTTCCAAGTTAACAACACCACTTCTATTGGTACAGACAAATAGCAGAATTTCAATGACCCGTGTTGGTAGTTGGAGAAGAAACAAGTGGAGTGGGTAGAGATGCACAGCAGCAACTGTTGTTGTAGGGACATGTAAATGCTGGTCTGCACAGCACTTGGTGAAAGAAGGAGATGGAGGGGCAGTAATTCTTCCTGGCTTTTTTGTTGATCGGTTGGGTTTTTGTTAGTTTATTATGTGTGCGTTGTGGTTGTTTATGTCTTTATATGACTGATGAAAGAATGCATATGGCTATGCCAAAGAAAACAGTGTTGCTTTATGTAAAGCAAAAGACAAAATTCAGTATGTAGGAAACTTTAATGCAAATGGCAATTTTGTTAATTGTTTGAGCATTCTTTATGGATAACGACTGTTCTTAGATTCGAAGGGTGAGAACTGAAGATAATTAAAAACTTTCACCTGGAAATAAGATGCATAGTACTTTTAATTCTCTCAAGTAGAAGTCAAGTTCCAAATTTGTAGTTGACTATATCATTGCTAAACAGTTTTAAGGAGATGTACAGTGTCCTTTCAGCAAAAATTATAGTAGTTTAATTCCAAATCAGTATATTTGGGTTGTTATTTTAGTAAGACTTATCCTAGCTGTAGGGAAAACTAACGAACAGAAAAAAAAAACACCAAACAAACATGAGAATACAAATGAAAATAAAGATTAAATGAATTATCAGAATGCCAAATTCCTTTTACTGGTTTAAAAATCTTTAATAGGCCTTCTAAAAGCAATGTTGCTTTTTCTTGTTTTGCACTGGCACACCTGAGCTGTGCTGGCCCTGTGTCAGGCTGCAGCACAAGGATAGGCACACAGCCTAGCTTCTGTGCCATGCTGTGCCCACTCCTGCTCCTCCTGCCTGTGCTGTAGGTGCACCCATTGCCTGTGTTTGCTGCATGGCCTGTCCTCAGAAAGTGCTGCCAGAGTAGTATAGTGGGGGGAGCGGGGTGAGGAAGTCATCCATTTTCCTATTTACTTGCCAAGTGTGGGAGGTTCTCATTCCTATAAGACCAAAGTGCAAGCTGTCACTGGTGTTTTCTAGAGGACGATTTACTACTGAATAGTATCAATTCCCAAAGGTTGGCTTTCTTAGAGCTAGTCTAAGTACCCAGTAAATATTTCTTCACATGTTCATGTCCTTGTGTTATGAACCATCCACCTTACGCTGCTTAGCCACAAAGCTGAAATGCTTTTAGCCAGGTGATGTTTCCCAAATGTGTTTCATTGAAACACAAAATCTCAAACAGGTTCTGCTGAAGAATATCTCTGAATATCTCTCTAGGCACCTTGACAAGCCTTGGAAAAATAAGTGCAGATCAGTATGGGGGTGCCAAAAAGAGCATTGTACCAGCCCAGGCAGAGAGTGTGGCGTTGCTTTGCGCTAGGCAAGCTCAAGGCATCATCACACTATGTTTGTGGATCTGGCACAGGGGAGCAGAGTACAACCTGGTTTTAATAACAAAAAAAAAAAAAAAAAAAAAAAAAAAAAAGAGCAAGTCCAGGAGGCTGAGTATGTTGGATCTGCCCAATATCTCAGCAGGGAATCACGTGAAAAGATTTGCTCTGCTTCCCTGTAGCTGAGCTGGGGTTTTATGGATGTTATGGTTCCCTATCATTCATCTAGCTGTGTTCTATATCCCTAAAAAACATTTATTAAGGGTATATTAAATATGTAGTAAAGACACAACTAGAAGCCTTAACAGTAACTTAGAGGCCAATATGGAGAGCTAGGTTTGTTTATGTTAGAAATTGTTCTTGTGCATACTGGAAGAAAGCAGCTGCTATTATGATTTAGAGCACTGACAGTTGAAAAAGCCAGACTGTTCCGGGGAACAAATGGCTTGCGTAAAGGAGCACAGCAGGCACATGATGGACTAAAGTCTTTGGAGTCTTGGGAATTTGGCATAAGATCACAAGGGGGTGTAGCTGCTAGTAGTTGCACTGGTAAGATGTCTACCTCACTTGTTTCCCAAATTCCCATCTGATGTTAAATGAAGAGCCCAGGGAGCTGCATCTGAGCTGTTGTATGAAGATCTGTGCCAGGCTGTACGCTTTTTAAGAGAGTACAAAGACAAATGCAACTTAACAGTAGAAAAACAATATACGGTTCAAGCATATAAACAGGTGGATAGGGAAAATAACCTAGTTGTGGAACTTAGTCAGAATGAAATATCTGTGGTTATGAAATATCTGTCTAGAGTATCCCTTATTAAAAATGAGAATGATTAGACTATTCCTTTTCAAAGGACATGTCGATGAATTTAAGAAAACTCATGCTGAGTTCCTGCCACTTCAAATGATACTGATGCTATTATTCTAGAGGAGGTATTATGGTCTTTCATTTCACCTTATGCATAAGCTATTGGTAGATGTGATGGATTTCATCTTGGTAGCTCGATTCCACAGTCACTTTGTGAGTTTAAGGTTTCAATGGTGACCGTCTGAAAGCAAGTATTACAAATTATTTAAATATACTACTGAATTTAACTCCCTTCTACCTTCTCTTTAATCTTTGACAATTTTCAGGACCAGGCCACATTTGAGAAGACTAAAGGACAAAGCTGACAAAAAGATGAAAAAAATATATATATATAAAAAAAAAAATCCATTAGAATATGTGTATTAGAATTGTGATATAATGCAAGACTACTCACTGAGACATTCAGTAGTGCTGCTACAGAAGTGCTTTTGATTTTTCATTAATACACTGAAAAGTAGATTGAACTTCTCATCCCACTGATTATGTTGTTTAACTATCTCTTTATGACTAATACTAAATTTTAGAATTTAATCTTTCATCTGAGGGAGTACATGAGATGAGACATTAGCTTAGAGTAACTGGAATTTTGTGTGCCAAAGTTTAAGCACAGATGAGTGCATAGTTGCAGCACTGTCTATGTGAAAAGGGATAAATAAGGCAAGTATGGAGAAACAGAAGGATGTGAAAAACACCCTTAAAAATTGAAGATTAGTTAAAACACAGTACTCATGCAAGCTCAATTGCTTACTTGATATTAGTATGACTGACAAAATTGTAGCAAGTTTCAAAGTCTAATAATGCTAACATGCATTATGTTGGTCTTTCTGCTCAGTTCATGTTTCTGTCTGCCAGCTGTCTTTTTTCTAACATTATGGTTTAAATTAGATGAGCTCATGAGAGTTTTTCATTGTTGGTTTTCTAATGAAACCATCTTTTTCTATGATTGAATGTGCAATGCTATCCAAATAAAGCATTTTCTGAAATTTGGTTGATTTCCAAAGTTTCATGTTAAAAGAAAGTTAGGAAAATGTTATACAGAAACTACTCTCCCACCAGTCAGCTCTTCTTTAATAGCACTAGCTTTGGCAAATTTCAAAATATTTCACATGAAGGAGTTCCATCCCCTAAAATATTTTGTGTGATCTTTCTCACATCATTCCTTGAAATTTCCCTTCCTCCTATCTACTTTCAGAAGCACTTAATTCAGGATATTTTTGATAGAATCAGAAGGCAGATTTCTCATTAGCATTGAAAGAGCTGATACGTTCTTTGGCTTTCAATTTGCTTTTCATAAAGCAAGTGCATTTCCCAGGTTGCATGATATTTAACTGAGATGCATTTTTAGTGTTGTTAACGTGTGTTAAAATATGTTTTAATGCCTATAGATGTGAGTTCATAAGTCTGGGTGTTGTCTGAGTAAATACCTTGGCACCAGACTCCTGAAAGTTTTATTTATGGCATTCCTAGTATCTGACAGCATTTGGAAGATATAAGTAGGTTTTTGTTCTAATTTGTCTCCATACTTGCTTTTGTTTTACATGACCTTTGAAACATTATTATTGAATTACTGAATAATTTACACAAAAGACAACAAACTAAGATATGATTTGTAAGGAAATTGCTTTACAAAATAAAGCTGTACTTTGCCTCCAAAAATCAGTGTGTCATGACACTAAAAAGGACTCCTCTGCCATAATTATTTTTGTGCTGCAGGATATGAAGATGCCATTTTATTCTTTGCACTTGAAAAATCTTTATTCCAGCACAGGAAACAAATTCTACGTCATCAGATTTATTCAGCTTATAATTGTATACCCATGAACAGTAATCAGTTGCAAAACATAGCAATCTGACCTTCAGTACTAACAACAAAGGGATAGATTTCAGTCTGAGGTTATGCAAGTCTGTTGTTCCCTTCCCATAACATATCTGTTCATCCTGAGTGTGGTACAGAGCAGGGTATGGAAGCTCAGGTTTTCAAAGGCACAAAATTTGTTCCCCAGTAAATCCTGAGGGAACTGTGCCTGAGAAGTAAATAAGATTTTGAACTGAAATGTTTCGTGGTTCCTGGTAGGTGTGTTGAAATCAGCCTACCCCAAATTAGATTATCACAGAAAAGTCATTGTGTGTGCTTATAAATGAGTACTTGCACAGTTTATGTTGGATTTTCCTGTATCTTCCCATGAAGTAGTGTCTCAGTCATACGAATTTCACTTTATTATAGGAATCCCCGAGCAATCATTACCTGATTTTTTTTTATTTTTTTTTTCAAGGCACTTAAGCCCATACTTTGTGTACCAAGGTTTTAATTTGAAATGCTTGACACGTAATCCTGAGAGTCTGTATTTAGAACAAACATTGTGCTACTTCATCTTTCAGGCCTTCTTGATCGGATATTTCTAAGATAAAGCCATAAAGTCAGAATACAGAATCCTATGGCAACAGTTAAACAATTGTGCTTACTAAATTCCTGCAAATCCTTTATTCCTTCCAATTTTGCGGAGATCAGAGGAAATTACAGTGTTTCTTCCAGAAACCTTTCATTCCTCATCATATTTCCATTTTTTTTTTCCTTCTTACTGTTTCTAATCACCTGAGCATTTTGACTCACTTGCTTCTGTTTCTGTGCTATTCTCTTCCCATTTCAGATAAGAAGCACCTCACATTTTAGGACGGGGACTCGATCTCTTATTTAAACACATCAACAAGAAAATTTGAGAAATGTCAAGGGAATTGGACTTTTGTGTTCCCCTTTGTGTTTCATATATATGTTGTTAATTCATAGGAAGATCATCTTATAGCATAATGAGGTCTGAATGAACTGAGAGAGAGACACTGTAGATTGGATCTTCTGTAGCTTACTGTAGGCTTTCAGTTGGTGTTGGGCAAATTGCTGAATGTCTTGGTTTTCCCTGTATGATAAAGGAATAATGACAGGTTTGGGTTTTTTCTTTCAGTTTCAGGAAGACAAAGATACTTTTCTTTAGTTTGTGACGTTATGGGCAAATATTCTGTCCTTAAAAGCTTTTCCTTTTTTATGTCCTCAGTCCCTACTTAGCCTGGTTTCTTTAGTGTTAATGGCACGATATGTTTCTATAATAATGATTCAATTTGCAGCAATGTAAAGTGGGCATCTATCAGAAAGAAGTATTTACTACATCTTAGCACTTAGCTGGTGCCAGCACATAAACTAAAGTTAGATCAGGACAATTGTACAATATGAAGAAAAACTGACACTCAGGAAGTTGCTATTGCTCACTTTGGCCACATCATTTTATAGGCAATTCATTTTCTTCATAGATGATCATTACTCACGTAGGTGCAGTCTACAAAGACTCTAGAGTGGCTGAAGAAGCAGGAATTCAATCTAATGAGTGCATTGCTCTCTTGGACGTTTCCAGATCCTGCAAGTTCATTCCCCAGAAATGCTGCAGGGTGAAAATAATTGCTTTATTTGAATGTATTTTAAAGGCCTTCAGGCAAACGGATATTGATGTTACCTTGACACATTTGAAAAGATACAAAGAGTAGTCAGAACACTGCATTACAAACATTTCTGTATCAGTATTGTATCACTTCTTTTATATGTATTTTTTTCCCCTGCAAGGACTACTTAAACAAGTAAATCTGAGTTTCTGTAAACTGTATGTCTCCTTAGTTCTCTATATTTTTAACTAAAAGCTAATGTAATTACAGCAACTTTTACATCCTATCAAGAAAATTATGTAAATCATTAAAAATGGTTTAAGTATAGACTTCTCATTTGAAGCTGACAGACTTTTTCAGAAAGCTGTTAAGCTTGACGTAAAAGTAGAAAGAGCAATTGAATAACTGACAGAATCAGTTAAATCAAACCTGTCCATGAATTTGATTTTTCCAGAACTATAGTTTGTGTTGTCACAAGTTCCAGCACATTATCCAGTCTTTATAGATTGTCCTCTAATCTGTGTTCAAGTTGTCAAGCATAATCGTGCACTACAATAGTGGTCTTTTGATGTTTTATTCGATCTGTTTTTATCTATTTATCTTTTTTAGGTGGTGGATTTTATATTTTTGTAGTTTTTTTATAGGTTATTATGTTTAAGGCTAAAACACTGACAAGACATCATGGAAATGTTCCAGTCTGCGTGTGTAGCAGTTACTGGAAAAAAAGGAATTATCACTCCCATTTTTAAGAAAGGTAGAAAAGAAAGCCCGGAAGACTACGGGCCAGTAAGCCTCTGTGCCTGAGTAGACTATAGAACAGAGCCTTCTAGAATCTGTTAAGGCACTTACCAGATGAGGAAGTCATTTGAGACAACCAGCATGGCTAGACAGTCATAGCTAGAGGGTTATGATCAATAACTGTATGTCCAGGTAGAGGCCAGTGATGACTGCTGTCCTCCAAGACTCCGTATTGGGACCAATGCTTTTCAACATCTGTATTACTAACTAGAATAGTGGGATTGAGTGCACCCTCAGCAAGTTTGCTGATTACACCAAGCTAAGTAGTGCAGCTGATACAGTAGAAGGAGAGAATGCCATCCAAAGGGACCTGGACAAGCTTGAGAAGTAGGCCTGTGTGAACCTGATGAGATTCACAAGGCTAGGTCTGCACTGGAATCTTGTCAATGCTAGATATGTCTGCAGCCTGGGGAGAAGATTCATTGAGAGCAGCCTCACAGAATAAGACATGGGAGTTCTGGTGGATGAACAGAATGGTATAGGCCAGCACTATGTGCTTTTTGCAGCCCAGAAGGCCAACAGTATCCTGGGCTGCATCCGTAGAGGATGGCAGCAGTATGCAGGGGGTGACTGTTCCCCTTTACTCTGCCCTTGTAGGGCCCCATCTGTAGTACTGCGTCCAGATCTAGGCTCCCAGCATAAGTGCAATAAGAAGAGTACATAAGGTTATCAAAAGGCTGGAGCACCTCTCCTATGAGAAGGGTTGATGGAGATGGGCTTGGTAAGCTTGGAGAAGAGAAGGCTCTGGGAAGACCTCACTGTGGCTTTCCAGTACTTTGATGGAACTTAAAAACTGGAGAGCAAGACCAGTTTTTTTTTTTTTTTTTTTATCTAGTCACCATAGTTACTTCCATAGTTGTAGGATGGGGAAGTACAGGCATGGTGTGCCTGGAGAAGCTGTGGATGCCCTATCCCTGGAGACGTTCAAGGTCAGATTGAATGGGACCCTGGGCAGCCTTAGTTGGTAGGTGGCAGCCCTGCTAATGGCAGAGGAGTTAAAACTAGATCTTTAATAACTATTCCAAGCCATGCTATGATTCTATGAATAGATAGCCTCTTGCAGGGCTAATTGTCTTTATGTTAGAAAGTTTTTTCATCGTCTGACTTAAATCTCCACAACCATATAGTAAGTCATTTCTATTATGCATGATAGACATGGAGAACTATTAGTCACCACTGACTTTTCATAGTAAACATTTGCATAGGTCAAATGTTATCTCAGTCTTTTTTTTCCCTAGACTAAACAACCTAATTCTTTCAACCTTTTCTTGTTCTACATATATTATCCTTTTTTTGTGTGTCTTTCATCTGGACTCCCTTCAATGGTTTTCTTCCACTGATGGCATGGTAGGCAGAACTGGACATAGTCTTGCAGCTTGAGCTTTGCCTCTGCTGATAGGGAATAAATAGAATAATTCCTCAATTTGTGCATAGCATTATCATGAATATATAATCAGACTGTTTGTTTTTTTTTTTTTACTACTACATATTATCCTGATTTACAGTTTGTTTATATACCACCCTCTGCAGATCTCTTCTGCAGTACTTCTCCTTCCTATATCTGGCATTAGCCTTCAGCAGTGATCTTATTTGTTCATATGGATTCTGTGCATTAACTTTAGAGCAATTATCTGAATTACTGCAATTGTAGTGAATTCTAATCCTGTTTTGTAAGCTGTTTGCAACATTACCCTATTTTATATCACATCTGATTTAAAACATCTTTTTTATTATTGATGATCCTCAAATTTGTTTAAGTGTAAGAATTACAACTGGCTTCTTCTAAGAACCTTGCTGAAAATGAGTGGTTGACCATCTCAACCATCTTTCCTTGGTTGTGCTCCCATCTCAGATAAGCAGTGGTTATGCTGTAGGACAGCTAAACTTCCTTTTGTTTGTCAACTATGTGGACGTATTATAGCCCAAGGTAACTGACATCTTAGCCACCAAAATGCAGTGTTCGTGGCAGAATTATTCCATCTGTGAAGTCAAGGGAAGATGATCTTTGTAATCATCGTCACTCCTTGAAGGAGCCCGTGGGGTATTTACCTGAGCCAATGAACTAATCTTTTCTGCAAAGCAATTGAAAAGAATAACTATCTCTGACCGTGGAATCCTGCCTTTGTTTTTAAGCTTAATCAGAGCTTTATAAAATACCTCTGGTAAAATTCCTGAGGAAACTACACTGATGATGTGCCTCTTTGCTGTAGTGGCAACCAGAAAGAGATGAGATATAATCAGCTCTGCCCTTTCTGTTGTGACAGACCTCTTGCAGAGTAATTCACCTAATCTCCTAACGATGAGGGGAGGAAAAAAAAACAACAACAAAGCTAAGGCAGATGGATGTTTCTAAAGCACATGTGAATCTAAAATGAGAGGTGAACAAGATAAATCATGTAGTGATAGAAAAGACAATGCGACTATTGGTTTCAAACTGAAAACTGATCTGTCTGTTATGGGCCAAACTACAACACTATATCTACAGCCTTTATTTGGAAAGGATATATGTGATTCAGCTCTTTGAGGATGTTACTACTTTTCTTTTTTGAAAATGGTCTGTAATAGTTATTTTGGACCTCTCCAAGTGGATGACAAATAACTGCATTTAAACCAGAATTTTCTGTATAGCCTTTTCTTACCCTGCCATCAGTGCTATTTCAGTAGCGCTTCAGATAAGAACAGTGTTTTTCCTTCTTCAGAGGCTCCAAATATTGAAGTTATTTTAAGGGAGTGGTTTTGTATTCAGTTTGTATTCATCCTGATGGGTTATATAATGTGTATATTATATAATGCCCATAATTTAAGAGTCCACATAGAAAACAAAACATTTATTATATTCTGAGGCATTTCCAAGGAGTGAATAACTATGATTAACTGAATAGGCCATTAGCTACCACTATTACTCTGCTCAAATGCAGCTGAAATAGCATTTCTTCAGTGGTAAAAAATATTTGGCAGCACTGCACTCGCAAAAAATATATATATACCAGGAACAAAACATAAAAGCCCTCAAACCTTTTTTTAAATAACGTTTCTGGAAAGTCATCTACATTCTTAGGCATCTCCAAATAAATTTTACTTAGAGGCACCAGACCAAATTTTCCTAGGTTGTATCTGTTCAAGAAATATGACTATATAACATAGCTGCATATTGCATTTCATCAATCTTATTTGAACATCTGTGGAAATTCAATAATTAAAGTAGCTACGGTGATAAAGTTTTCTTTGGATTTACTAAGCCTTCTTACTTAAGTATTCCCATTATATTTTAGATGTTTTTTTTCTGGTCTATTATGTTTTCTGCAGTCCGTGTGTTTTTCCAACTGTTTGTATCACTGCAGAATCATGTATTGCAATTAGAGAATAAAATATATTCTGGTTCAACTTACAATCGTAGAATTCCTAATGAAATACTGATAGCAAAACTTTGATATTGGCGATATGAGCCAACAGCTGATCAAATTTATAGCTACTTTTTTACTTCTGTTTTTCCAAATGCTTTTTTGGCATTGAAATAGGTTGTTCTTTTGAGTACATCTTAAGCACCTTCTACTGCAACATTCTGTTTTATTTACAAAAAGCTTTGAATATAGTACAGGAATTGAAATTCTTCAAAATTTTTGTTCAAAAGACAAAAAGTGTGTCTTCAGGGTGAAAAAGAGTCTTCAGATTATTTTTTAATTGAATGTTCTTGACAGCTTAATCTGACTGGAGTCTGAGAAACTCTAAAGTTTCTTCATCTTCCTCTATCTCAGCTTGTTAATGTATCTTCATGCTTGGAATGTCTGATCTCTGCAGAAATGCTGGTAATAGTTACAGTTAGAGAAGACCATAGTAATTAACAAGAACCTTTCTGGTTTATGTCCTTTGAAAAAAGTCATATAATTCTTATGTTGCTCTCTGGAGACCATTGGCGTCTGGAGCTGGCTGCGCTTTTCTGCTACTGGGAGTTGGTGGGTGACTCTGTGGATTGAGTGGTCTGTGCTGGAGCTGGGGAACAAATATCCTAACTCTAGTGATAGTCTGTTTATGAGAAAATGCTTATCTCTGCACAATTGGCATTGAATTTGACTTCAGTTTTCCTATTTCTGAAAAGAATTCCCTACTCCCTACAGCAGCATGTTTTAAAAAGTTAAATGTTTAAGTGCCTAATGTAGAATGCCCCAAAACTTAGAAACTTGACAAGATTTCGAAAGTGAGCATATGCAAAAAGCACCATTTTAAGGTCAGTAGCATCAAGCAATTGGCATTGTTTAAGATCAGATCAAAGTCTTAGAGCTAACAGAGATCAACAGTGTTGGAAATGTTTCTATTTTGACATGAAGAGTGCCTTGGTCTGTATTTTAGAAGAGAAAGCCAAGCTTTGTATCTGGTAAAATAATAAGTTGTCTTGTGATTAGAAAATGGGGTTAACAGTGATCTGAACAAAATGTTCTACAGAAAGATTGTCACCTGCTTACTTAGCATTGGACTGATTTATCATCAGTACAGAAACATTTGTAGATGAATGAAAGAATGGGACTAAGCAACATTCTATTTATATAATTTATAAATCTGAATTAAAGGTGCCAGAAGCATATTTAGTGTCAGACCCCATAAGTCAGCACTGAAGTTGTTGACTTTCTGTACTGCTAAGGTTACAGAGAAACCACAAGTAATGACTAGTCATACTTTGTACCATCAGTAAAGTTATTTAAGACCTTATCTAAAGCTATTTCTTTTAAGCATTAAAATTTTAAATGTATCTGACATTTCTCAAGCAATTTTCAGTATATTTAAAAGAATCTATAGTTTGTGAGGTTCAGCTTTCTTGGTTATTTCTGTATTTGTAATTCCTCCAGGGAGGGAATATCTGGACTCAGCTGTTGGAAATAGCAGATATGTGTTTTATCCACAGATAATGCCAAAAGACTGAGATAAAATTTAGTAATACCCACGCGAAGTCAGACACTTCAGCAAAGAAATGCAGTTTCTACAATTATCTGTTAGAGATAGTAAAGTGAGGGAAAAACAAAGCATGTTTAAGAGTGGTGGGATGTCTCTAAGCAGTAGATGTAATACAGCTGAGTAAAAGATAAATGCTATCTTAGGGCATACCATGTAAGGTGTTTTCAGCAGACATACTGAAGTTATTGGTGCCTTTATAGAAGGTATTTGTAGGCTATGTGTAGTAGAGAGGTTTCATCACCTATGTTGAAGAATTGAATCAAACTGGAATGGATATAGAGGCAAGCTACAGGGAAAGAATTGAAAAACCTAACAAGCAAAAGTACCTGAATAGGTGTTGTCTTACTTACATATATCTATAAATATAAGCAATTAATTTCTGAAAGAGTCCGAAAAAAATGAGATACATCTTGGTCAGTCAATGGAAAGGAACTTAAGTCTCGGGTGCCACACATGGGAACACATCCTGCTCCAAATAGCAGAGGCCTACAGTTTTGCATGCTTTTGAGATCGCCCTGGGGAATAAGGAATTGTCATTGAGATGGAGCCTCTTCTTGTGATCCTTCATCCTTATCTTCATTCCCTCACACGGGCTGAGAACCAACTCAATCAACCTTTGCCTTCAGCATTTCAGGTCAACCCAAAGGATTTATCCAAACTGCCACTGCCCTGCTTGTGAATGCATCCCTACCTTGATGCAGAGTAAAAGCATCCCTGTAGCCAGGCCCAGCAGCAGGAGTTAAGGCTCTTCCTTCCTTAAACCTTTGTGTGTTCTTCAGCAGTTTCTAGCTCTCACACCCTGCCATACCATATCACACCCATGAGCACTGCTGAGCACAGACTGAGCATACTGCCCACTGCGTCAGGAGACTATTCAGTCCTGTAGCTATGTGGCTGTACTCCAGCACTAATGTAAATCCTTGTCTCGCTTATAGTACTGCTGAGCAAGGTAACTGCTTTAGTCTGCAAATCTGGCAGGCAGCAGATCCAGATGTTTCTTGTCCCGCACATGTCAAACACACAAAGAGTCACAGCTTCAAAATTTACAAGACTGGCTTTAAAATACCAAGAAATCTTAAGATTAATGCTCTGCAAATGCCTTTTATTTTGGTTTCTCTTTTCGCAGCCACTTCTGAATTTATCACAAAAGACAAGTCACATTTTGCACCTTTCCTTTTTGTCTATAAGTGCACAAAAGTAAACCAAAAGATGAAAACTGAGATAGTCATGTGAGCATCTCTCTTCAGCAGGTGATGCTTTACAGAAATAAATCACACCGTAGGACACAGGAGAAAATCTCTGGAGTTGATGAAGCCCTGTTTGATAAAGCCAAGACCTGTGTTTGTCCAGAGATGATGAAATTCCTCTTGGGTGCAGCACTCACCCAAACCCAGAGGAAGATGCAAGGTGCCCAGCTGCCTTTAGGCGAGCTGGTACTTGGGGACCCTGTGATATCTGAGCTACAAATGTGGTATGCCTCTGGGCTGTTCATTTCTAACTTTTCCTCTTATGACATCAAAACTCTTAGATATACTTCTGCCTAATATTTTTTTCTCTTAATTTGTTTTAAAAAATCAGCTATGAGAATTTTTGTGTAACGTAAGTACAGAAATGCTACAGTATTTCAGATATTGAATGTCACTACTCATTTTACATCCCTAAAAAGCACCTTTAATTGAATCACCTAAATCACCATTGTAATTTTAAAGTGTCTTGTTTAGTTATGACATCAAAATAGGTAAAATGACGTGATATTCCAAATGTTACAGTTATCTTGATAGAATCTTCTCTAACATATTAGGGACGGATGCTTCATAGTTTAATTCAAGTATATAATCATCAGTATTTCCCTATTATAAAGGTTATGACATTCAGGAGCAAGAATATTGAGGTATCTCATTATCAATAGTTTACTTTCTAAACCATAAACTTTCACTGAAATTTGAAGTCAGTTAAAACCGGCATGTTTCATGGTTCTTGCTAACTTCATTAAAACTTTTGAATTTGCTATTAATTATTTCACTATTTGGTAACTTTATGCTTAATTTCACTGTCACTAATTTTCCTTCTGTCAATCAGCATGCTAACGCTACACTTCTGGAATTTCTCCCATTCCCTGCTTTTGCAAAAGTGAGACTCATCTCATGCAAAACATTTACACTGCAGAGCTCACTTCTTTGTCTCTGTAGTGCAGAGAGCTCTCAGCAGGGGAAGGGTCACCCACACACCTCTGTGGCTGCCTCTTGACTTTCACATTTGGCACTTCAACAAACGTAAGATAAGTCCTCCTGCTGAGGTGCCCAGCACTGTGTGACTATAGGTAACTCTTGCTGGGTTTGTGACATTTGTCATGGCGTGCTGCATGTGCAGAAGTGCAAGTGTCATTAAAGATATACTGATGAGGTGGGAAACCCTTAGGGCATCTAAAATGGCATGAGACACCTGTGATTTGACAGAGTCTTATCCTTAGAAAACTAACCCTAGTGAAGTGAATCACCCCCCATCCCATATGGCTGGAGCAGTTCCTTTGTGCTTATCAGAAATGCATCTCTGTATGCAACTTCAGCCATCACTGAAAAGTGGTGGTCTTTTAAAAAAAAGAATGCACTGGATGTTTTAAGAATATCCCTCAGGATATTTGACTGCTGTAGAATTATAGCAGAAGAATTGTCCTTATTTCCAGCATAGGTAATTTCAGTAACAACAGTATCAGTGCACCAGTTTTGCTTCTCTTGCTCTTATATGCACTTTTGATTTCTGCCTGATGTTTCTGAAATCGACTGCCCATCCAGTTGCACCCTGGGAACTGTAAGCATCTGTGATGCCAGCGCCTGCGGGTGGACACCTCTTCACATCTGTTGTCCCCATAGTATCATCAGATCCATGTTTTTAGGGTTGGGAAGCCCGTTCAGGTGACCTCACTCTATGAGTTTCAAAAGTCTTGGAGTAACAAAGCATCCTGTTCTTGTAGTAGAGCCCAGAGCTTTTAAGAGAGAAGTCACTGTAACACATGCAACTTTGCAAATCACCAGAGTGCCATCTCTGCTGCTGCTGAGCAAGCTGCTACATGGGGTCTCTTCCAACTGTGCTTGTGATTGAGAGATTTGTCTTTCTTTTACTTTCACTGAGTCCAAAAGTCTCAATTTAACAAAAGGAAGGAAATTCTAGCTCTGACTAACAAAATGAGGAAAGTAATTTTAGCATCTAGATGCCTGCAATACTCAGTAAAGTCTCTTACATCTTTATAACTTGAAACCCCTAAAGCTACTCTCATCTCAGAGAAGTAAAGACATCTGGTTAATCTCAGTCTCAGGACTTTAGTCTTGCCATAAGGGACAAAGATTATTGTGAGAACCCTCCCTTGCCCTGACAGTCAGACAGCGGCTGTTTGTCACAGCTGGTGCTGGTCAGGCAGACAGGGCCATCCCTTCTCACATTGCCTTCTTTTCCACTGAAGAACATAGGAAACATTTTTATGTTCTATATATGCTATTGCCTTTCTGTAATCATGTATTTTTGAGTCAGTTTTTTCTCTTCTCTTCCTGGAAATTTATTGGTGTTGTTTTGTATTTAGATTTGTATTTCAGCTTCTGCTAGCTTCCAGTGTTTCTGGTTCAGAACTGAAAATCATAGAATCACTAAGGTTGGAAAAGACCTAAAAGATCACCCAGTCCAACCGTTCACCTATTCCCAATAGCTCCTACTAAACCATGTCCCTCAACGCAACATCCAGTCTTTCCTTGAACACCCCCAGGGTCGGTGATTCCACCACCTCCCTGGGCAGTCCATTCCAGTGCCTGACCACCCTTTCTGAAAAGTAATACTTCCTCATGTCCAGCCTGAATCTCCCCTGCCGTAGCTTGAAACCATTCCCCCTGGTCCTATCACTAATGACACGAGAGAAGAGGCCGACCCCCAGCTCACTACAACCTCCCTTCAGGAAGTTATAGAGAGCAATAAGGTCTCCCCTGAGCCTCCTCTTCTCCAGGCTGAACATTCCCAGCTCCTTCAGCCTCTCCTCATATGGCCTGTGTTCCAGACCCCTCACCAGCTTTGTTGCCCTCCTTTGAACAAGTTCCAGGGCCTCAATATCTTTCTTGCAGTGAGGGGCCCAAAACTGGACACAGTACTCAAGGTGCGGCCTCACGAGCGCTGAATATAGGCGAACAATCACCTCTCTGCTCCTGCTTGCAACACTGTTTCTGATGCAAGCCAGGATGCCATTGGCCTTCTTGGCCACCTGGGCACACTGTCGGCTCATGTTCAGCCGAGCATCAATTAATACCCCCAGGAAAATACTATCTTTCGTATCACTATGAAAGAGCCAAGGGCTCTGGCTTCCACTTCAGGGAGCAAACGATTTCACTGTTGTGAGTGGCTCAGAATAGCCAGTAAACAGTAAGTAAAATATGGCATAGAATTAGAAATAGAAAAAAATCTGGCAAATAACTTGTATTAGGTAGGAAGTGTGCCTCCAGTATTTATGCAGTTGTCATGTGTCTACATCAAGATTAACATAAGTGGAAATACTTTCCATGAGAAGTGTCAAATGGCTGGTTCTGTGGTTGTTTGTGCTCTCTGTTCAGTATGTTTCTGATCAAGAATTCATGTGAGATGAATAGTAGTTTTGCAACTTGGTATTTTCTGATGCTGTGCAACTAACTTATTTCCAGTGGCAGTATTGTAGTGAAATATCTTTGCTGTTTTCTAAATGAAGGTTTCTACTGAAGAAAAACCAGTTTTAGGAGGCTGTCAGAGTCCCATTAAGCCCTAATTGAACAGTATTCCAATAGAGCATGTACTTCATGAAAGTAGTTATGTGAATGTACAATCAGTTATTAGTAAGATCATGTTTTCAGTTGAATTTTTTCTGTATAATGCTTTTGTTCTCAAAGAGTATACAATACTTAATTTTAAAAGATTTAATAGTATTGCCTTCTTTATTTGAACAAGGCTGCATGGCAGTATATTTTAGTTGTTTGTATGCTCATATGTTCTAGGGAAACTGAGCTAGAACAAATTATTGTGAAGTGAGTGCATAAATAATTTGGAAACCATATGCAGAAAGTAGTTGGCAATGATGTACCATTAAGTGCTGTTCTGCAAACATTTTAATTTGTTTTGGTGCTACTCAGTATTCTTACAGATAATGTGAATGAAAGGCCAGAAAGTAGGTTTAATAAATTTATAGACTAGATCAAGTGTGCTAAAGCAAGACTTAGAGTGGACAATGATCTTGATAAAGTGTTGAAGTAGCCCGGAAAATACCACGTTTCCAGCAGTTGAATTGCAGACTAGAAAAGCATGCATATAGGTAGGCATTATCAGCTGCAACATATACCAATGGGAAATGAGTGGCCAGGCAGCAGTGCTGCAGGTGACTGTTATAATGATCCTGTGCTGAACATATGCCAGTGATATTGTGCTACTGCGACCAAGGCCAACGATATTGTGGGCACATGGATGGGAATAAATAAAGCATATAACAGAATTGTTTAAATGAGTACTGATAAGGCCTCAATGCTTTACCAAGCTGTGGGGACTGCTGCTCAAGTACGATTCAATTTATTCAGAGAGCATTAAAGAGGCCAATGAGCCAAGCCAAAGATCTGAAACACATGGGTCTTCAGGGGAAGGCTGAAGGATTGTTTAGTCTAGAAACAGGAAGATGGAAGGAAGATGTGATAGCAGCCTTTGTATAGAAATAGTTGACTCTGAAGAGGAAGGGATGTAACTGATGGCAGTTGAGTGCTGTTGGTATTGAAAAAGAATAATAGACTTAAATCATAGCAAGGATGATTTAATGTAAGCATCAGGAAAAAATATTAAGTGGCAAGGGAAGGAGGAGCCCTGGAATAGTTTGCTTAGTGGGAATTTGTAGAATCTTCAGCCTCGCACAAGTTTAAAAATAGGTCAAACATCAGCAGACGTGGCAGGGGTCAGGGATGGATGAAGTGATCAATCAAATTACCTGTAGCCTTGCTCCTTTAGTGATTTCTGTGTATGTGAAAATGATGAGAGTAATTACTATACATAGAAAAAGTACTTTGGATGTCTCCACAGAATTTCAGAATATGCAAAAATAATAATAACAATTTAGGAATTTACTGCATGCCTTCAGTATTTACATTAGATTGGAGCAATTAAACTTTTTCTAATTTTGCCCATGTCAGTAATGATTGAAATTAACTACTGTCTTTGGAAGTAAGCTGATAAATGCAGCCAGATCCCTGTAGTGGCATACAAAACTGAATTGTAACTATGTGAAAGGTCAGCCTTTAGTCTCATTGTAGCAAATGGAAAAAAGAATAGATATTACCTAAAGAGTTGAAGAATCGCCCTCCCAGGATACCTCTCTCTCTCTCTCTTTGATACCTATCCTGTAGCAACTATATATTACAGAGGTATGCCTGGTCTTTCTTTTTCTCAGTCTGTGATATTAAAGGTTTGGTTTTTAGAAAGCCAAGGTGCATGGATTGCATATAGGACTGGATATCTGGACAAAAAAAATGATTGACGGGAAATCAGTAGAAAATCCAGTTGTCTTTCCTGAGCCACAATTCTGGGAAGCCCATTGAATGCATCATTCATGAAACACTCAAACAAATAATAGTTGCTATCAATGCATAATAGTCATGAGCAATATGTGTCAGAGATAGTTGCATACTAGGCTTAGGTAAGTCACTTATTAATCTATAGGATTCCTACTCGTTGAGTCTTTAATAATCCTCTCAGTTATTTACACTGTATCAGTGTGCATAAACACAATACAGCACTTTTGGTGAGGAAACCTGCTACATAATATCCCAATGAAGATTTTAAAATACTAAGCTCCTGGACAATGAAAGGTAAAATTAATAATGCTTTTAAAATAGCGGTGTGCTTAATCCTGGCTAATAGTTTAGGAACCACCCAGCAGGCACCTTTCTCCCTCAGGCGCATCCCATAGGTAACAGAGATGGTAAGCCTCATCAGAAAACTGTTGTTTATGAAAATTTGCTATTGCCTAGTAAAAACCAGTCTCATTTACAGGACTTTTTAGAAGTTGGAATTACACCCCAGCACCCAGTGATGACTAGTTATTGTTCCTTTTGTCAACAGGCAAGATGAAGGAAGTTCTGGCAGCTTACCATGCCCCTGGCTCTGCAGAGTTAAGCGAGACGTGCGCCCATGTTCTAGCATGCATCACATCACCTCTCGGGTCTGAAGTGCCAGCAGGATCCCAGCGCTGCAGACTGAGACGGCTCTGAGCACCTCAGTACCCCGTTTCTGACAGAACCCAGGGATGGCAGACTTACATACCAGTATTACCTGTCTGACGCAGGTTTAATTTTATAAATTAAAACCATAAACTCTATGAGTTTCTAGACCATATTTGTGCTGTTGAGGATGATCTACTCAGATGAACAGTTTTGCATCCATCGGAGAGAGAGGTTCTTCTGCTGGACCAGAAGACAACATTATTGTAACTAATACCATTTGTAGCATCTCCTAGTGCAAATAACTGAAGATCAGGTAGCAAGAAAATCCTCTAGGGAATAAGACATGCTTGGTTTTGGTCTACAGATTTTAAGAAATGTTGTTTTTGTTTTTGTTTTTTTTTAAAGGTAACCACTTTTACATGACACTACGTGTGCAGTCTATGTGCAGCTCTTCACTGTGGCTATCTATATTCCAGAGATTTTTAATTGCTTGTCAGACACTTGAACCTTTTTTAGATTTGTGATGAATCCTTAAATTATGAAAGCATCATGGAAAATTAGAAAGGAAAAGTTTCAAGGCTTTTGTTTGACTAAATATTTCCACTTATTCCCTGTTAGTGTCTTCGATGGTGGAAGAAAGGGTGGGAAGTAGGAAAAAATACAAAAGAACAACACATTGTGGGCTTGGTGTTTTGGCATATCAGAATGTTTGATCAAATTACTAAGGAGAAACAGCTAACTTACCTGAGGCCTCACATGAAAGGTTAGTATTTTGGGGCAGTATTTGCTGATTTTTTTTCTCCAAAATAGCTATAGAAAAGAAGGATTATATATATGCCCCAACATATGGTGAAAAGGACATACTTGCCATTCCTCTATTTATTTTTGCTCTTTCATAAATCAAAGTGCCAGTTATTTGGAATGCTGTAGTCTGTGGTCTCTTTAAATTTCTTTAGTGAGATCCTTTCAGCAAGATCATTCCCATTATGGTGTAACTGCATGGTGACCACAGCTTTGGGCCTGTATAATAAAGATCTGAATTCAAATTTTTGTTTCTGATCCTTTTCTCTACTTTTATATCATATCTGCAAAGTGATTGGAATCATACATACTGCTGACCACTGTTTAGAAGATCTGGCAAAAAAGATTTAGAGATGAAAGTGTTTGTGTGGTAGGACCCTGATTCTCCTTTGTATTGGTATTTACACCAGGTTTAAAGGCAGAGGGATACAAAATGTTAGCAAATCAATAGCGATGCTTAAATTCGATTTGCACACAAGGCCCCAGGGAGATGAGGAGATCAGCCTCTTCACATCCTGGATTTATGGCTGAGTATTTGATATATGGTGTCTATTAATTAGTTAGCCTGTAAAGTTAGAGGAGAAAAAAGCTGCAGAAATGCTGAGTCTAAGGTGGCTTTGATTTGCTTGGTGTGTGATATATTGTGCAGAACATATGCACATCTGAGTGTGTAAGCTAATTAGATCCTCTTTCTTTCCTCGTCCTTATTTTCTTCTTTGAAGACCAAAATCTAAACTATAAAAATGTTCTTCACATAGCAGATAAGTTTGCATAAGCAAAGGCTGTGCACTGCATTTTGAAAGTCAACATTGTCCTCTCAGTGGATAATGGAGGACATTATCCTCAATGGAGGATAAGGTGACCTCTCCATGCTGCATATTTGTGTGAGGTTTTGTCCTGCTGAAGGTGTGCAATTCAGACCAGTGCATGTGAGTGGGGTCAAACAGCAGCTGCTCCTGGTCAGTGCGAGCTGATCCATGATTGTGATCCTGCCTGAAAGAGGCAGTTCTGTCCCACCGTCCTACCCATTGTACCTTCCCACCACCTCCCTCCTGGTGGCACAGACATCTGTGCATAGATGAGGTGTAGCAACACCAGAGCTGTGCTAGCAGACCTTTAGGTATTAATCAGGTATATGCTAAGTATGTGGACGTCTGGGCCCACTGACTGTAGGTGCTTGAGTATGTCCATGACACCATTTGAATTTGAATGTCAAAACTAACTCCCTCAGGAGAAGGGAATATCAGAGAAGTGTCCTTTTGTCTATGCCATGCCAGGGAGCTGCTGGAAGCCTGGCCACTCCATTGGTGAACTCTTCCAATGAGACATATGACTGCTGTCCATCTGTTGAAGGAGTGATTTTTAAAAAAGAAACAAAGCAAAGCAAACCAGGCAAGCCTCCTTGCACTCTGGTAAGGGCAGAGGTTGGGCTTTTTATTCTTGGAATGAATCCCCTTTTCAGAAGCTTTCCCCCAGCATCTGGACAGCCCTTCTTTGTTAAAAGGACATGAATATGGAGGGATGTTCAGTGCATTAATCTCTTCAGTCAGCTTCAAAGGGAAGTTTCTAAAGTCATTGTTTTCTGTCAATTTAAACTTTTGAATAATGGTGGTTGTGGCTTTACAAACAATATTGGCTGACTTTAGTGGCTTGGATCAATTCAATATTTGCACAGTAGAACAAGTACTTCATGTGAACCGTGTGGCTTAGCAGACAAGTGTTTGTTTCTCTGACTGTGTTTAATGTGTGAATATACAGCTCTCATTTAAATAGGGTGGTCCTAAGTCATTTTCTCAGCAAACTATAATCCATTCCAAGAATAAGAAAAGCTGTTCAGAGCTCAGAGCTGAAAGAAATAGTAGGTGTCCAGAGTTTTGGGGGTATTAAGCATCTTAAAAACATCTTCTAAAAAAAAAAAAAGGTTGGCTCTTCAGGTACAGCAGGGATTTTGATGACAAAGTATGACCTAAGTGTCCTTGCACAGGGCACCAAATCTTACACACAACTGCAGTTCTTTTTATTGTAATTTTTAATTCCTCTCTCATGTTCTTCATCTAGAAATCGCCAAATAATTTTCAAATACTAAATAGCACAGTCTCTCAAATATTCTAGGTAGCATGCATTTATTATTTTAATTTTTATTCTAATGAGCCAAGTCATTGCAGAGCCAGGTAATTTTGCTGATATTTCACAAGAATTTATTGCACTGTGCCACTTAAAATCAAACAAAAACAAGGATTACCTTGTTTAAAAAAATAAAAAAGCTAATCTCTTAAGAAGTCTGTAGTATCATCTTTCTCACCACTCAGAGTGGTGTTTCCTTTTACATAAGGAGAGCCCCTTTCACTTCACCTTATCTTCTCCAAGAGCTCTGCACCACATCCCCTCTCCAACTTGCAAGAAATGGGCTGTGTAACTACACAGGATAGTCTTTGCTTCTTCCCAGGAGCAGCTGTGAACAGCCATCTTCATACTTTGTGGTGGATCTGTTCTTGGCCAATTTCAAAGCTATCTTCTTTCAGGCTTGGCTGGAACCTACCCTTCCTAACAATAAGTAATGCTCTTGGAGCATGTCTGTTTCTCAAGTAGTCTTTGCTGATGAAGTCAGAAGGAGAGAGTATGCTGCTGGCTACATTATAAAGAAAGAGGATTTCTGTTATGTGTCACTGAATTCTATACAGGACCCTCCATAGGTGACCAGTGTTCAGCTGCTCCAAGTACCAGATGCAAGTTGTAGAGTTATTGAAATACTCTCTGTTGTGAGTGTATTTCAAATATGTGATTACTGTTTTCTCATACACTGGTGGAGAGTTGGAAGTTGAACAAATGAATACTTATAAAGGTTTACAGTCAACCCAGATGGGAAAATATGCTCTGTATGAAGAATTTGCACACAATTACTTAGGTAAAAGAGGAAAGATAGGTGCTGTCTTAAAAAACAAGGTCAAAAGTGGTCTGGCTGATCTGTGTTCTGTGGAGTATCAAAAAGACCTCAAACCTGATGATCTGTTCTAATCCCAGAACGTCTTTTATAGTTTATCACCCTAAATTTTACTCCAGTATTCACTAACTACATATGCACAAGATTGTTCACACTCAGTCTGTGGGGGAAGCTGAAAGCGTGGGGCTCCAAATGCCAATCTGCATCAGAAAAGAATTTTTGCTGTGCTTGTGACAATCAGCTAAACAATTATGTTTTCCTTAAAACCCAACATATATCTGAGCAAAGTAAAACAAACTCTTATTTAATCTTAAAGCTTCCAATTAAACCACAGTACCACATATTAAATATCTGAATCTGCATCACCTACAGCCTTCAGTAAAATCCTGGAAGGAAGCCAAAACCAAAAAAACCCTGATTTTTCATAGCCTGTTTATGCATGTGCGTACAAAATGCTTTGTTCATAAAAGCATCGCCTTTCACTGTTCATAAAAGCATGTGAGATCCAGATCAGATTTTAATCAGCCGTCTTGTCTGCCTATAAGGTGCACAAAGGACCATTTCTCAGCTATTCAGCAATGCTGTTAGCAAAGGATAGCACTGCTTACAGAAGAGCAAAAGTAGAAGTTGCAATGCAGTTCCAACAGGAACAGCATGGAATTGCTTAGTACTTTGACAGTCTTGTAAGATGATGATGTTCATTCCTACTCCAGCTGCATTTCCTTCATAGTTTTACAATTGACTTCTGCTGGAAATAGTAGAGCAATGATGGATCATTAACAGCAATCCATCCCATCTCTGCTCCTTGCCAGAAGGCTAGATTTCCCAAACAGATTACAAAGTGTACAGTCAGCAATGAGACTCTTTTGTGCTGTCATTGTTGTTTTCTGTGTTTGTTTTTAAGGTCTTAGAACATGTGGATAGTGAAGTTATCTCCTTATTAATAGGCATAAATGAGAAGCATGGGAAAACACCAGTGTACATTAGATGATGAATTAAAGCATCCAGTGCTGTGGCAGAGGCAAGCAGTAGATTTGTTCTGTAATGGATTGCCTTCCAGATCCTGGGACCTGCTTGCTTAGAAATACCTTATTAGATGTTCCCGTAAGAGTATACAGTACTTACTGTTATGTAGAATATAATGGTGCTAAGAATTACAGAATGAAACGCTGAGCCTCTTGAATTCTATGTCAAAACCTGCACTAACTTCTTTGGGACCAAGATTTGGTTCAGGATGGCAAATATATATCAGTGCACAGCAGAGAAACAAACTACAGCAGAAAGTCATGGTTCATTACCACATGTAGAAGCTTTGTCTATATCGTGATGACATCCCTGGGTAACTGAACTTACCGTGAGTTAGTGCAGACACAGGAAGACAAAGGAGAGGAGGTTGTTTTTCAGGATGTAGCCCAGCCCTCTGTTATCAGAAATATACGTATCTTGACAGTCTGTTCAAAAACGTACCAGGTTCTTTACGCAGTTAAATCAATTGCAGTCTGCTTGTCATGAATATTCAAGGCTAACAACAACCAAATCCTACAGAAACAAATAGCAAGTACAGAAAGAGAGAATGGGACAATGCATCTTCCTGAAATAATTGTATTTCCAAAACCCATTATGTTTCTGCTTGTACACATGAAAAGTAAAACCATGCTCTGAGTCATGGCCAGTGCAGCAAAGTTGATGTCAGTGACCAGTTTTCCTTCATTTAAAAGATAATAAAGTGTTGCTAGTCCTGGAAATGTTGATCACTGTTTCATGGCAAAGCTGTCTTTGTCCTTTCAGGGCAGTTGCCTGCAGCAGTGCGAGTGTGTGGCCGCCTCTTGATCTCCTGGTGTTCACTCTTGGCAAAATAGCATAGTATTCCAGAGTAAATCAGGGATGAACATTCCAGGTCCATGCTCCAGTAGCACAGCACAGCAAGGCAATCTCACAAAGACAGCTACCTATGTGCAGCAGGTAGATCTATTTTCAAGTATTACACACCTTTCTCTATGGGCAGCTTTGTTTCCTTGTGGGTGAGGCATGCCTCTTGCACGCCTTATGAGCAGCACCCTACTATGCTCTTTTGCTTTGCATTAGCCAGGCCTTCCCTGGGCAGCACACTGTCGATCTGGGAGGACCTTCCTGCCTGTTTGCTGCAGCCCCTGGCAGATCTCCTACCCCCGCATTGGCTTGCCAAGAGTTGAGGGGCTGATGCAGAACAGAACTGGGCTGCTGCCACTGCAGGCTTCACATGGGAGGGATCTTTGGCAGCGTTCCTGGCTCTCCGTATGAAGGCAGTGGAAGCCAATGACTGCAGCTAAACGAAATTATATATTCATCTAAAGTTTAGACAAGACAGAGTAACTGATTGCGTTCTGTGGGAGACTTGAATACAAACACCTCTCAAAAGGGCTCTTACTCAAAAGCCAGAATTGTTTGGCTGGGTTTGTTTTGTTTTTTTCTTTCCCCTTGCGTGCTTTTCCCCTTGCACTGTTAAATCTTTTTCTTCTTTCTGATTCCGAAAGGGACTGAGGGACTCAGTTGGCTCTTTCATTCCTCTCCCCCCCTCCGCCCCGGACCCCCTTTTCCGTATTCGCAGAACAGCCGGGGCTGTCCGACAAACAAAAAGGCCGCGCCCACAAACTTCCCCATTCGGTCTCGCTGTGCCCGTGCTGCACCTCACGCAGCGGCCACGCGGGGGCGCCTTCGTTCCGCCGCCACCCCCAGCGGACGCGGCTCAGCGGAGGCAGAGCAGAGCCCTCCCTGCTAACGTAAGAGCCTTGTGGGCCGCGTTTGAGCTGAGCGGAAATGGCGCTCGTGTGTGAGACACCGCGCTTGTTCCTTCGAAAAGAAATCCCTACATCTATTTAAAAAACCCACAAAACAAAACCAACAAGCAAAAAAACCCTGACACTGTTTCAATATATATATATATGAACTGGGTGCAGAGGGAGGGAGTTGCTAATCATTTTTGCTTTTCAAAGGGTTGGGATGCACACAAGCACTGCTACTGTTTTCCTTATGCAATTTGATCACCATTTCCCCCTGTTACTTGAGGAAGCTTTTCACACAGCAGCAGGGAGAAAAAGAAATAAAATAGAAAAAAAAATCTTTTTCAGCCTGGCCCTCTATTTTACAGACCATTGTGTCATTACTTCCATGGGAAATGACATATTCTCTTGCAGTGACCATGAGCCGTTTTATTGCAGGAATTTTCTACATTCCTCAGGGTTTAGCTGCAGTTGAGCCCATTTGCAGGCTGCCCTGCTAAAAGCAAACACTCACAGGTCCATGCACACTGCAGCCATGTCTGGGGATTAGAGGCTAAGAGATTAGCTTTTGTGTCTAGCTACTGGTGCGTTCACGGAGCTTGCTGCTTGAGCCAGTCTGTGTGATGTGCCGTGGACAGAATGAATGCAGGGGCCAAGCCAAACACCAGGTACACCAGCCCCCAGCTCTTCACCACTACACCTGGTAGTCCTAGCTTCCACCTGTCTCCACTTCAGCAGTCAGACCCCATGCCTGGCTCCACACAAGATCATCCCAAATCCAAATCGTGTCAGAGAGCAATGTCCAAATGCTCCTTGAACTCCAGCACCTGGGGCCATGCCCACAGCCCTGGGCAGCCTGTTACATGCCCACCTTTTCCTGATACCTAACCTTACACAGCTCCATGCCATTCCCTCAAGGCATGTCTGTAACCAGAGAGCAGATCCCAGTGCTATCCCTCCATTTCCTATGAGGAGCTGTAGGCCACTATGAGGGCTTCCCTCAGCCTTCTCTGCTCTGAGCTGAACAAACCCAGGGACCTCAACTGCTCCTCATGTATCTGGCCCTCCAGACCCTTCAGCATCTTTGTAGCATTCCTTTGGATGCTTTCTAGTAGTTTTATGTCCTTCCAATATTGTGATGCCCGAAACTGCACGCTATATTCAAGGTGAGGCCTCACCAGTGCAGAGCAGTGCAGTGCAGTAGCTGGTTAGTAAAGAGCTGAAATGCCCTTTGGGGCTGTTTCTAAAGGAGTGGGAAGACAGTCCTTCACTCATCAGCTCTCTGGGATGACACAAAACGATGCAGTGGTTGCAGAGCATAAGAACACTAATGGAGCATTTGAGAATGAGCAAAGAAACTCCCAGAAGACACTCAAAGTATGAGGGCTGTGCATGTCTGTAAAAAGCTTTTATTGTCTCAGTCTCTGTGTGAAGTCAGAGGTGGGGAGCTGGGAGGGGAGTTTATTGTACACAGCTGTTCCCACTGGAGAAGGGAAAAGCAGCTTGCCCAAAGGAGGAATCACATCTCATCTTCATGGCCTGAGGACCTTTATTCTTGGAGAAATAGAAGTCAGTGTCACTGTTCAAACTGGGCAAGCTGTAATGTGAGCAGTGAAAGAAACTGCTGCAGTCAGGCAGAGACTGAAGAATGCAGTCCCTGGCATACTGGCTAACAACTGTCTGTGTTTTTGGGCAAGAAAATATGGATTGAAATAACAGACCATCCCACTTCATTCTAGCAGGAGATGAAAGAGACTCAGAGACAGGCAAGGAGTTCTACTATAACTCAGCCTGAATAAAAGGCATTGCTGAGATCTCCTTCATCAGATGGAGTGTTTTTTGTCCCAGATAGAAAAATTCTACCTCAGTCATTAAAGCTGAAAGACCCAGAAACATCAAGCTGTTCCAGCCAAAGCAGCTGGGCTTTGGTTAAACATCTGGCAGAAATGCCCTGCTGCAGCTGAGGTGGCAGCCAGGGCAGTAATACTCATTTGTTTGGACAGCTTTGTCTTTTCTTCCATTAAATCAGTCTCTCTCTCTGCTTCCTTCTGTGTTCCACTGTGACTGCAGCACTTACTTTCCATGGCCAAGATAGGCTGAGGGGTGAGGGGAACCAGGGTCTGTCTCCCCCCTTAGCAGAAGCATCAGGACTGGATCTGAAAGGTGCTTTTCTGTCCTCATCCTCCCTCTCAACCCTCTTCAGCAGAATTTTCCTTCTTCCAGCCTATTGTGCCATCTTCTAGTGCAGTTCTCCTGAGTAGGAAGATCCTCGGTCTTAAAACAGATTGCCCGAGAAGTAGTGGACATGTTCAAGAAACAAGTGGATGTGGCACTGTGGGACATGGCTAGCAGGCATGGTGGTGATGGGTTTATGGTTGGATTAGATAGTCTCAGAGTTCTTTCCAACCTTAATGATTCTATAGTTCTATGAATCCTCATTTCCCAAACTCAAAGCATTTTGAATTTGAATTGCCTCTCCCCTCTTTTCAAAAGCAGTATTTCTCCATCTCCCCATCTGAAAGCCTGCGGATTAGTTTCAAGGAAGACTCACACATATAATCTCTTTGTTGCTTTCCATGGCTTTCATACATAGGACAGCTTTCATTGTGCACATGTATTGTGCTCAGTGCAAAAAACATGTATTTCATCAGTGAAAACACGGCCCTCATGCCTGCCAGGCCAGCTCCGTGGTTTTTACTGTGTGCTATAGCAGAGGGCTGTCTGTAAGCAGATGGATGTGAAGTCAGGTTCATGGCTTTCCAGCTGTAGAAGTGCACTGGCTTCCTTCCCACCACTAAGATGGGGCTCACCAAAGAGAAAACTCTCCTCAAGCAGATGAAGCCCCATGAGTCCCCCAGAATGTAACCTCACAGTGCAGGGTATGTAAGGGCATGATTTTCCTCTCCCTTACACATGCGCACTTTGCAGTCCCACCTCCCACCCACCCCATGGGCTCATTTCTGAGCTCCCCACAGCATGTCTCCAAGGCTTCGTGCTGCCAGTGCGCCCACAGCTCCCATCCCATCAGAAGGAAAGGGCTACATGCGTCATCTGTGGGACTTGTTTACACAGAAAAAGCCAACCTCTTAAAAGAAGGTGACGTATGCACCAAATGAGGCCACTTGCCTTTTTTAAAGCACATTGTCACATTTGGTGGCTGCCAGATTCTGCAGCTCTTACATGGTGTGCACGTGGTGAAGCTCCTCGTACTGTTCAGCAATTTGCCTCCATCTGATTTTAATTAAAAACAGATTGGGGGGCTGAAGGGGGAAATAAGACACAAGAATTGGAAATTACAAAAAGACAAACACGAACCTTCCGATAATTGTCACTTCTTGGAGCTGAAACATTTGCAAAAAACTGTAAAACTCCTGTTGCTGAATCACAGAGGAAAGCATCGATTTGTTCAACTCATCTCCAGTTGTGACATGACTGACTCATCTCCAGCCTGGAGACCAAATTGAGCTTTGGAAGGGAAAATGTCGGATAAAGCAGTCTCCTTGCAAAAGAGCAGCAGTTTAAATTCTAACTTTTGAGTTCTGATTCATCAGTGAAACATGATTGCAAAACACAGCCATCCTGGTTTGGTAATGTGAGGCACTTATTTCTAGTGGTGCAAATGGGCTGCATTTAGGCCAGGCAATGCTGAGCTGGGCTTGGTTTGCGTAGCTGACAGGTGCTTCCTAATATTTTGACGTGTTTTTTTTGTACAGTTTTGAAAGCTCAGTTTGGAAATCAATGTGACTAATCTGCAAACAGAGCTCCAAACCCATTGGTTGATGTAAAAAATATGAATCAAAATATTCGTTTTCAGTTGAGGTTTGTCAAGCGTTACATTCGATTCACATGGGAAAAGAAATTTTGACCATATGAGTCACTTCAGTCTTTGGATACTTAACAAAATGCACAGTGTGACTTGATGCATGACTAATGTGTTTGTGTATTTAAGAGTCTGTTGATGCTAATGGAAGTTACAGAGCCGTATCTATAAAAGAAGGCACTTCAGAGCACACTGGTTCATTAACTTTAATCTATACATAATCAGCTGCTGTTTTATAGATCTAAAAAACAATCTTTAATGCCTTATATGTTTTAGTACTGCATTTTAAAAGTCCTCTACAGTAAATCTTTGTTTAAACATCCTGCTGTTCTACTCATAACCATGCCGTTCTATTTTTTTCTGTTCATCTGCCAAGACTGTATTCTCTTTAATTAATACAAATTTTGTTGCTTTCTAATATCTTCTCCATTTTATCACTCCCAAATATGTACACTCATTTTTCCCCCTTTTTCTGATTAAGCAACTAGAATATTCTAATGAGAAACTGGACTTACAATAGAAAAAATATATAGAAATACATTGTTACATTCTTCATTCTGTTTAACAAATGTTTCTCAAGACACAAATGAAATACGTTTCTTGTTGAAGGCTTTTTGTTTTCCCCAATTAGCATTTTATCTATGTTCCTACTGCTTTCCTTCCCAATGGATGGAACGTAAACTATTCTTCAGAGAAAGACGTGAACTTTTTTTTAAATTCAGATCAAATGAAATTGAATTTTTAGATCATTTAAATAAATTGATTAGTTGCATTTTTAATTAACCATGAAAACTTGTGTTATGTATTTTCAATTCACCCTAGCCTGTAGATTTCCGTTGTGAATATTCAAACTAAGAATTGCTTACGTTAAACTTGGTGAAACTTTCTGCATGCTTTTGGTAACAGCTGGGAGCAGTCAAACACAGTGCTGTTAAATTTCCTCTGAATCGGTTTTTGTTACTACTATATAAAATTTTTTTAATATACATATAATTTTCATTTCTCTGTTGCGTATTCCCTTGACTCATTTCCCTTCCTTCACCTGACCGCTTTTGATTGCCTTTTGCAAGGGCACTATCATGATTTTTGAGAGTGAAGGTGTCAGGAGAAGTTTACTGAACCAAAAATACCTTCTTTCTTAGGTTTCACTTAGGTCATATACGGTGTCACTCTGGTCCTATGCTGAGTTTAGAGCAGTCCCAGTAATAATGCCAGAAAGCAAACTCAGTACCCAGTTCTGCAGGTAACAGAGGCGTCACATAACAGAAAAGCGAAACTTTCAGCCCAGCTGTCTCAGGACAGTGGGAACAGAAATCACGTGCTGTGTTCCCTGAAGGGAACTATGCCTAAAGAGAAGAAAGAGTCAAGTTTGTGGTGCTATGTCAGTGTCCCTTCTCAGCCAAAAATAACCCCTTAATGTAGCCAGGATTAACCTTTTAGTGAAAGGAATTGTCAGTCACTACTCATTGAGCCAGGTAAAAACTTTCCGCTGTGGAGCTGCCTGCTTTTAAACAGAAACGAAGGCCAACTGCATGTAGCAGCAGAATACAGAACTCATCCACCTCTCAGAAGATGCTGGTGCTGTTAGGACAGACTCCTGTGTCAGCCCACAGAGCTGTCCCAGCACTGACCTCTCCTTGGTAATGTGGCAAACTAACTGTTCCTTTTGCATTTTGTTCATCACATTAATGTAATTGTTGCTCCACAAAGTAGCACCAAAGCATCACCCTTCCTTTCTGAGAAGTAGTATGTATCTGGAAACCAGTGTTCTAACTGCACCTGTGATAAAACGGCTGCTCAGCAGCATTGTAAATGCCAGGTGTGTTGCAGTGGTTTTCATCTACAAAACAGTGCAGTGATCAAACGCTGATGCAGGACTGTTTCCCAAAAGGTGTGACATTTGTGCCTTGTAGCACCTGTTGGGATTTTGACATTACCTTGGAACTGTGGACTGGGTTCAGGCCTGGGCACGCTGCAGACACTGAATAGAGATACATTCACTCTATGCCAATGTCTAGCTACCTCTGGAATAAAAGTTCCAGCAGATTAATGTTCCCAGTTAATTTTGTTGCAAATGTCATTTGGGAAAGCAAATTCATTCCTGTATCTGTGCTCTGGCTTGACTCAACATCTTGACTGATGTTTTCCATTTTCTTCAAGCTGCCCACACCTACTGCACTGTTCAGAATTAATGGACAGAAAAATGCAGTGTGTCCAGGAAAGACACTGGGTCAGCGAGGTGGCAAGGCCCACCTGCAATGAAGGAACCTCCTAAGTCTGTACAGGAGGTCACAGTGATGAGCTTGCTCTCTGCAGAGGAAACCTTGGTCTTTCCTTTTCCCATGGGCTGGTCAGGTATTGTAGCAGCTCACCGAGACAATCTAAAACTCCTATGTGGCCCTCCTACAGAAGAGGATACATACAACCTGAAGGGTGTGTGCATATGTTCCAGAGACGCCTCATAGAAAGGTACTGCTGACTGTGCGAACCTTGGAAAATTTTGGACCTGTGGTAAATGAGGCATTCATCTACTGCAAGTCTGTTCCTCTAGCACAGACAGAGGTTATGTAGGAGGCTAACAGGAAAGTGGAGGTTTTAATCATCCAGGCTTAAAATGCAGAGTCAAAATGCTGCCAGTGATGAAAGGTTGTATTTGTGGCATCATGCCAGCATGCTGATACATCAAGGTTGGAGCATGTGGAATACCTGTGTGACAGCATTCACAAAGTCATACATCAAATCATGGGCACACATGAGTGCCTTCAAAAAATAGCTTTTGAAAATCCTATTTTCCCCTGGCTACATGTTCAAATTCTATGAATGGATCACATTATATAATCACATTTATAAATGGATCTATAAATGGATCAAATTATGCGCTCCCAATTATAAATAAAATCTAAATAAAGGAAGTAGAGTGCAGCGGTGTAAAACTGGAAGAAATATGCATCATATATCCAGGGAAATAGTTTGTAATAGAAGAGATGGACGAGCATGTCTTCCCAGGCTCTTCTCCCATTTGCTGTTATGGTGATGTGGCATGCTAAGAAACATCTGTAGCAGTCTGATCATTTTTAATATTTTTTTTCAAAAGAATACAACCGTGTTTGTAAGGAAAATCATGTCAGATCAGAATTTTGTCAACAAATGTTATTATTTGGGAAAAAAATATAGGATTTGCCTTTGCTCTGAGCAGTGCTCTTCTTGTTTGTCTAGAGATACATGAAGAGAAAAGAAGGTGGAATTAATTTTTTCCTCATTTATTTTCAACATGAAAAGTTGGTGAGGTGCACAGATAAATGTACCAGGACAGCCAGACTGAGGGAGTCTCACCAGCTCCCATTCAGCGAATAGAAAGAACCAAGGGAGAGGAATGGTGTGTGAACATCAGGCCAGTGAAGCCCAGGAGAGCAGACAATACTAGAAGGACCTGAGGTCACACTAGCCAGCTTGCATTTGGCTTGCCTCCAGTTCCTTTTTTAAATGATGCTACAGAAAACACGAATTTAAGGCCCATTTCAAACCCAAGGGGAATGAGTATTAAAAAAGAAAAACAAAAAAAGAAAAAGAAAAAGTATGACATTTTAACTTGAGAAATGCAGTGATGAAGTACTGAAATTTTCTCACCACATATACAAAGGTATCTACTTGAGCATTGCCAGCTAAATGCTGAGAGTTTCTCACACCAGGATAGCTAGATATGTTGCTTTGGCAGTATTAGTTTCTTAAGTGTAATGAGTTAAAACTGTACCTTGACCATAAGGGCCTGGAAAACACATAAGGTGATGGATGACTTCCGTGTTTTACAGCATGTAAAATATGTCTGCATGAAGCTTACAACCTCCATTTGTTTTCCTGTCATGAAACTTTGGAAGGCATGGAGGCTCCAGTTTGCAGATGAGCCTCCGACATTGTCGATCCCAGTGTGAATCTTCTCATGACATAAACACAGTGAGAACAAAATTGATCTTAATTATTGAATCAAACACTACCAGACCATTGTCTATGGATGTGTCCATTTTTTTTACATACCCTGAACTGAGATCCAGAATATTCCAGTGATCCTGATACTGAAGGAGCATTAATTTGCACTACCTGTGGATGTAGACCATCAGACAGTAGGAATGTCAGCACTTGCAGGATTTTAACTAACCTGGTGTACAACAGAAGCAGATAATTCTTTCAGGTAGCAGCTAACTACAGGCTAAAATAGTGGTGTATCTGATCTGTTACTGCTCCGTATAAACTCTTCCCCATTACATACATGTGTAGAAAATATGAGTTATCAATAACTATTGATCTTCAGTCTTTGTATGGTAATATTATTTGACAGAATCCTTACCCATGAAGGTGTACTAAACTGCAGAATCATACCAATTTCTGTCTCTCACATCCTCTTGACTCTTCTCTGGCTTTTGCTAATCCATCACTACTCTTTAGTCCTTCTGTTGCTACAAATGATTCTTTTCTAAAAATAAGAGAGATGAAGATGAAGTTTTTCTTATTTTAATCACTGCTTTTTCAAATGCAATCTTCTCTCCCAGTGGGTGGTTCTGTAGTACCAAATATGTGTTGATAAAGTGTATGTGCACGTAACATCCTGAGTTCGTTCATGGTGATAGGATCCAGAGAACTAAGTGGGATAAAAGGCCTTACATATCTAGGTCACCAGTGTGAATATAAGTAGGTCAGTGAGGAAAGTAGGTTACCTCATTGTTTTGTGGGTGAGGGGTGCCAAGCCACTTCTTGGGTGCATTTCCAGAGCACCGTAAAATAACATCATGACTGACACTGACATTGACTAGTGTAGCCCCTGGCAATCTCTACAGAGATGTCAAGAAATAAATGGACAAGGAAACAAAACTGTCCTGTCACATGGGAGAGGACATACCCAGGTCTCAGCTCGGGCATATTGAGAGGGCAGCAGGCAGCCTTGGTGGTGAAGCTTGTGCTTTTCTATCTACTCTGTGCCTGATTAATGGACAGAAAAATGACTTCGCTTTCTAGGGCTTTATTCTGACACATTTCATCAGCACCATCACTTGTTAACACATATAAGACATATAGTTTTATCCTATTATGTCAGAATAAATTGCAGCCCTCAGGCCTGATTCTCTGCCCCATTACGCCAGTTTTACGCTGGTGCAATTTCACTAGGCACAAACAAGCTCCACCAGAATAAAACCAGCACAACAGCATGGAGGTGCAGTGCCTTTGTCTTCCAGAGAATGGAAAATAATGCTCTAAGACCTGGTTGCATTAAAAGCAGCATCTGTGGTGAAAAGTAAGGCCGGAAGATGTAGTTTGAAGCTAAGCTATTCCTACAGAAAGAAACAGAAAGACTTGGACATGGTATTTGTGCAGTAGGTGCATGGTAGCTGGTTCTGATTTGGATTTTTCTGACTTCCATGGTATAGCTTTGGGTGGTGTCAATTACATGAGGAAATGATGACCAGGTCTCATAGCTGTACCAGGCTGATAACAATTTAGAGCAACACCCTCCTTTAGCTCTGGGTCCCTTCACGTCTCAGCTCTGTTTAAAAGCATTCCCCGAAGTATTTGGAAGAAGGTTGTTCTGTGGTATCTACTCTGTGGTTTCCTTTTGAAGAAGCAGCTAATCTGAAAGTAGTAAGAGAGTGCAAAACAGATGTGATGTGGTGTTTTGTAAGAGCAAAGTGTCCTGCAAAGTTCTACCAGAGAACTACAGAGAGCTGCAGAGCTCTTGCAAATATCAGAAGAGCTGCTATTATCTGGCCTTCCTGGGTGCAGTGTAACATGTGATCCAAAAACATCCTTCCTCTCTATTTCCCATCTCTCTAGATAACAGCTTTCTAAAGAATTCAATTCAGCTGTTATGCAGTGCTTTTAAAACCCTGCTACTTCCTTTTCTGGGGGTTGGACACCACTGGTATTTTTAAATTAGTGTGATTCCCTTACATGTTATGAATTATTTGTTGGCGTGTGCATGGTTCTTGCGCAGTATAAAGAAGATATAACTCAACCAAATCTAAGATAAGAGTAACTGAACGTGTCTGCTTGAAAATGGCTTAAGTCAAACCTTTTCAGAAAACTTAAGTGCAGTATTTCTGTCAGTCACTTAAAGGCTGACAATATAGCTACTACATTCTATAATGTGCATATATAAATTAGCTTTGTGTTTTGTGTGCAAATTTTTAGTTCCAGATAGAGAATGTCAGAGAACTTAAACAGATTAAGTGCCCAAATTCATTATAAAGTAGGCAAGCAATATGAATCTCTCTGCCTTTTATCTCTTCATTTACTGGGTGCTTGTAACTCAGTGCAACAGCGGTTACTTTTGCAGAAGTACACTGACGCCCAGGACTCCTCCCTGAACTGAAGTCCATCCCTGGGCTGTGTCCCTCCTCTTCAGCTCACTTATCTGTGTACACCACTGTTTATTTCCCAGTTTGTTTTGGATATTGGATATTGGTTAGCAAATCAACTGTAAAGAAGTCTTCCTAGCAGACAGGTCTGTATGGCACATTAAACTGTTGCTGAGTAACTATAAAGTGTGCTTTAAATCAGTACATTCATCAAAGCTCTGAAAGGCAGAATTGCATCTTCATATGGGTGTATTTCACACACTTACACCTTGCCCTTTTGTATTAAATGCCTTTGTGCGTGTGATTTCCTTGTACACTAGATATTTAGCATGTGCTGAACCAAAGGAAGAGCAGCATTGTTGCAAGTCAGCACAAAGGAACTTCAATAAGAAAGGAAAGCTTTAAATATCCAGCAGCCATTTCAAGTAGGCATTATAAGAAAAACAGACTTTAAGCACTTCTTAGGCAGTTTTACAAGGTGACAGAATGATACACAATCATTCATATATATTTCTCTACCACCATACAATCATCTGCTGGAAATCCACTGATTTTTTTTTTTTTTTTTTTTTTTGGTTTATTGGTATCCTCATAAGGTCTGTGGATAATACGAAATGGTGAAGAACAATAAAGTTGCTGGACTAGCATATGTATATTAGGACTACAGAACAAATCCGAACAAAATAATGATTATGTTTTCATTAGGTCATTTTCTCAATGTCCTTCTAGTTGGCTGTGCAGTGTTTTGCTTGAACAAAAAGAGGAACTTAATCCAACCCCTACCATCAGTAATGCTAGATATCAGTTTCTTGATACAGTATTTTTGTTTTATCGCTATGTCTGTCCGGTCACATATCAGTATGTCTTTTTCATAGCAGTTACTGGGGAAAATTACTCATTTGAGAGGGACCTTCCTTGTTATTGGCATGGCAAAACCCTTGTGCAGAAATCTACTGTGTGATCTCAAGTACTATGATTGCAAATTGAACACAAAATTTGAAGACTTTAATTTTCAGTTAGTGCAGAGCTTAGATAACAATTTGCAACATGCTATTCATGAGGCTTGGAAAAATCCTGGTCATTCAGTCTCAGTAAGTGCATTTGCAAGGAATTGTTGCTTGTATTCGTCTAGAAGCTTCAGGAGTGTCGTGACAACTGGTTGTTCAATGTTTGCGAAAGGATCTGATAATTAGATACGCTCCAGGCTGCTTGTGTCCTGTACATAAAGCATTAGATTATCTTAATACAGAATTAAAAGGCTTCCTGTCTCCAGGGACTGTTCCCCCTAGATATAATGCATACTTGTGAAATTAATGCCCAGAAAGCACAATTAGATTATGTGGTTTGCATAACCACATTGAAAGCATGTGGTCCCCCTAGTGAGAAAAAGTAAAGTCTCTCAGTAGGCAGAACTGGGTAGAGGTGTCATATATTTGTTTCTTACTTATTGATACCTCCTACATTTTTGTTTTATCTCGAGTAGTACTCAGAAGCTATAGCTGAGGCCTTTCGGAGTTATACTCATTAGCCTTTGCTGTGCTTGGTGCAGAGACTCTACCATTGAGGAGAACTGTGCTAACATACTTGACATTACAGGCTTTGCTTCAAGCTGCCTCATGTCAAACCAAACTTTGAAAAAGCAGGTAAAATGTGCTCAAACCAGGTACCTCCTCCTGTAACCATTTAGAACCACGTGGATGGAGTTCCCTGGGGAAAAACAACAACAACAACAAAAAAACAACCAACACACTACTGATTCTTAATATTTATATATTTGCATTTATATCTATCTACCCATATTTCTGTATATCTATATATAATTCATAGCAATTTGCTTGAGAACTGAAAAGAAAGAAAGTCTAAATTTATAATGATGTGAGTCTGAGAGAGAGAAAAAAAAGCAAAAATCCCACACAGCATAAACTTCTTCTGGATTTCAAACTCAAGCCAACATACAATATTTAAGGCTGGTGCTTTTCAAGAGCTTCCAAAACATGTACAAGACAGAAAAGGAAATATGCAGTCAAATCTTGACAGGTTTATTCAACAAATGCAGTCAGCTGGCTGCAATCGATGAGATTGTGGTCCATCGCAAGAAGAATCTTGCTGGAATTCTGCAAGGAAATGAACCTGAACCAGTTGGAGAAGATAAATCATCTGGTCTGATGGGTTACTTCTGAATCTTTGTTGCACTCTCCCTATAAACTTCTATATTTTCCTACAAACATTCCTCCTTCCCAAAACAGTACAAGCAGCTCCTTTTTCTGTCCCTGTCTCCTCCATTATGACTTTAATATAAGAAAACTACTTCAATCCAAGTTTTCCACTATCTCAATCTCCCTCCCAGGTCTTCTACCTTTATTTATAACAGCAGCTGAGAAGAAAGCAGTGTGTTTTGTGGCTTTTTCAGAATCTGTACAAAATTTGCTGTTTAAGCTACCTACACTGGCACTAGTTGGCCAAAAAAAAATCCCTTCAGAGCAAATAAACCAAATGGCAATGACATACTTTTCATTAGTTGCTGCATTGATGTGGCTACTTCTCTAGATCCTTAAGAATTTTGCACTAAATGTAGACAGCATTGAGATCTCTTTCACTACATTTGTTCAAAATGAATTGAAGAAATTGATAAGCAGGCAGATAGAGGAGCAGTCTTGTTTCATTGGGAGCCAGACTGAAAGCAAATAAAAAGCGTTTTTTAAAATCTTATCATTTGTGTTTTGTGGTTAACAGATCTGGATTTTATATTATTTTTGTCATGGGTCCATTTTTATGATATACTTCATAATATAATGGTATCAAAGAGGACTAAGGCCAGGAGCTAAGGCATAAATCAGTTGTCATCAACTTCCATCTAGCCCAAGAGATATGATGCTGTGTTCTAAATAAAACTGACTTAAAACCCCTTGGTCGCAAATTAGTATGCTCATCTGACTTGAGGTTAAAACAACCAAGAAAGGCAGGGAATGTGTGCTGGTCAGCCTCAACCTATGAAAACCATCAGTAGCATCCAATTCTAAGTACAGGAATTCTTTTACTTAGCATCATCTTAACACAATCTGTTCTTCCTTCCTGCTCCCATATGTAAAAAGTGTCAAAGTTTTTCACACAATTCAGTCTCCTAAGTAAAACACCTCAGAAGTAGATTTCTTTATTGCTTGCTCTTCTGTCCCCAAAATCAGTGTACGCTTATCTTTGCCTCCCCTTTTTTTTTTTAAAAAAACATCATATCTAATGACTCTCTGAAAGTGTATATTTCTCAACTAGCCCTGTGTGATCAGCCTTCTCACCAGCAAACCCTCCATGTGGCCTGAAATGTTCATTCGGTCTTCGAACAAATCTGTTGGAGTGTCAAATGATTAAGCAATGTCCATTTTCACCACTTCAGAAGGAGACACACGCCAAATCTTCACGTAATACTCATCTTGCAAGAAAGAGAAGAAAAAGTAAGCTTCTTCCAAAGGAAGCTTCAAAATCTCTCTCTGAGAAGGGACATACTTGCCATCTATGAATGTGTGAGATTCGTGGGATCACACAATGGTGTGAGTTGGAAGGGACCTTAAAGATCACCTTTTTCTAATCACCCTGTCATGGGCAGGGACACACTTCACTAGATCAAATTGTCCAAACCTCCATACAACCGGGCTTTGAATTCTTCCAGGGATGGAGAATCCACAGATTCTCTGGGCAACCTGTTCCACTGCCTTACCACCATCACAGTGAAGAATTTCTTCCTTATACATAATCTGAATCTACTCTTTCAGTTTAAAGCTATTACTTCTTATCCTATTGCTACACTTCCTGATAAAGAGCCTTTCTGCTTTCCTGTTCATCTCGTTTGGGCACTGGAATTCTGCTCTCAGGTCTCTCTGAAATGTCCAAGCTGAACAAGCTCAGCTCTTACAACATGTCTTCATAGGAGAGATGCTCCAGCCCTCTTATCATCCTCATGGCCCTCTTCTAGTCTTATTCCTACATCCATGTATTTCTTGTGCTGTGGGCTCCAGAGCAGAATACATTCTCCAGGTGGGGGTCTCATTGGTGTGGGTCCCATGAGAGTGGAACAGAGCAAGACAATCACCTCCTTCTGTCTGTTAGCTTTACTTTTGATGATTTATGTTATGTTTGGATTTCTGGAGAAGAAAAACACCTGAAGAGAAACTTAATTTAGAATATGTTACTTAAGCTCTAATAAATAGATATGAACTGACAGTGAATGTCTGTAGCCTCATTAAAGATTTCTAATGGATGGAATGATAAAATATTGAAGCATTAGAACTGCAAAGGAGACAAAAACGTAGTAAATGAAGCTCAGTGAATGTAAGGGGAAGATAAAATACAATCACCAAATGTCTGTGCCTGTGCCTGCTGGCCTAACATCTTGAACTCTTGCTCTCACTCTAACTGCTCTTCCTGACTCAGATGCTGAAGGCTCAGCTGGCAAGTGCCTGCTGTGAGTCACTGTGTAGAGAACTACCCCTCTGTGGGGAGACTGATGTGTCAAAAAATCCCAGTGTTGCCTAACTTAATTGGTCTACGCCACGAAGCACCATCTCTGTCATTTTCACATGGCCCTCACTTGTGGTCCTAAGTGCGATCCCCTGCTGCTGCTCAGGATGTTCTCTAATTACGGTGTTGTCTGCAACTTTCAGCTTGTTCTTAGTTTCCTACCAAACTTCTTTAAATGCAGCATCAGCCCCTATCTGACAACATCTTCTTCCTAAGCCTTGTCCCAGGAAGCTCCTGTGCTGGCAAGGACTTCACCAGAATTTCCAATAGAATTATTCACACAGCCCTGTCTTCCTCTGAAAATCAAAAAGTAAATAGATTTCATGGTGATGAACATCCTAGGAACCCTATGAAGGATGGAAAACTATTAAACTAGCTGGTCTATTGCTAACCCCCCAAAGGTCTAAAATGACATCTACAGCATAAAACTAAAATGGAGGACCATGAAAATTGGGTCTTTGCCTTAATTCTGGATGTTCTAAATAAGTAAAAGTAGATTTGTAGGTCACACATTACTAGACCCTAGACATTGTGTTTTGTGTTTGCTTATCTTGCAAAGCAACAACACAGACCAGCACAACCCTATAAAGGCTCTGTTCCTCATCAGGATTTAATTATAAAAATTCTGTATGCTGCAGAAATTTGTGGTCTGGGAATCAGTGGTGCAGGCTTATTATGTAAAAGGATACCAGCCTGCTTCTCAGACACATAACTCTGACCCTTTTCTCTTCTTTAGCGCTCTTCTGGAGCAACTGCTGGCAAACAGGAAAAATAAGTCATTTCTCCATGGATCCAAACGCCACAGTATATAGGAAAGAGCAATAGCACAATTTTCCTTTTGCAGGAAGAAATTCAGTCATGTATACTAGGTTAATCTAGGACACTTGGCATACCTAGAAATCCTTTTATACATGCAGTTTTTTGCATCTCAATGTTTTTCTATATCTAGCAGATAGATAGTTACTATTTGCTTCTGTTTTGTTTTGTCTCGTTTTCCTTCCAAGTAACCAGTGGCTTTTGAAATTCTCTTGGCCTTCTACTTTGCATGTACAAGTGTAGAGAGTTTGCATGGTACTTCTACTTCTCTGTATTTCATACACTAGCAAGGTGCAGACACAGCCTGGAGAAACCTCCAAAGAAGCTGTGTGTTTTCACATAAGCTTGTGTTGGCAGTTTAGGTCTGGACTCAAGAAGACATCTTAGTTCAAGAGAACACGTAGGCACATACTTCAGTCTATTAAAACCTGGAACTTAATTAGTGCATCCTTTTTTTTTTTTTTTTTTTTTTTTGAGCCAGCAGTGGATCAATGTGAAAACCAAGTCACAACTGCATGGCTCTTTCATGACGTTGAATGTTAGTCTAGATAGGAAGGAGAGATGAAAACCTTAGAAATGACTAATAATATTATATGTTTTTACTGTGCCTCAGAACTCATGCCAAAAATCTGGGCCACATAATATTGGTTGCACGAAGACCTTACTGTAGTCTTAGAAGGTTTTGTCAATGTGACAAATATATTTTCAAGAAATCATTGATTATGCATTTTAAACTAATACTTTAAACATGATTTGGTACCTATTAAGGACTCAAAGAGAAAATAATCTGCAATATTAGTAATATGACATTGCTTATATCCTTTCTTTATGAACAAGAAATGCATCTCTGAAGTTGCAACAGAAATACAAATGCTCCCTTAAACAGGATGCTTATTTTATTAAGATGATGTACATAAAAAAATCACTGTCATATCATATAATAAATCCACCCCCTCATACTATTTGGAACATGCCAGATGCTACCAAGGGACAAAGAGAAGACTACTTTTTTTTTCCTTAGCAGTAGTGGGATAACAGATTCCTCTGAGAACTCTGAGAATTGTATTCTGATCAGTAGAAGAGGAAGGGAAGATAAGAATGAGAACAGAAGCAAAGTGCTGATTCCTAAATTGTGGAGAGCACAGTCCATTTTAGGAGTTGTCTTGCAGGTTTGCACAAGCTAATAGAATAAGGCAAGTGAAGAGTCTGTAAACACCCTGCTGTGCAAGATAAGCTGTGCTGTGACTGCTGTATCTTCCATTCCAGTGATGATATCAGTGCTAGCAGAAATACTGGTCTTGGTTTGGTTTGGAGGGAGAAGTTGTTTCAGCAGTCTTGGCAGTTCTGCCACTTTAGATTTAGAAAAATGATAATGGCTAAATGTGATAAAAGCTTGAGAAAGCCTTTGACATTGGGTCTCACCAGCCGTCTTCCTGCCATTGTTTTCAGAATATGAATCTGTGCTACACTTCCAAGTTTTAGTATCTCTAAGTGAATTATTTTCTCCAAAGAGCCCAGTGGCCCGCCTTTGCCTTGCACACAGGTTGCTGTTAGGAAGAGCTTTAGGAAACTGTGGAATTAGGCATGATTGTGTATTCCAAAGGCTTTGTCTTTCCCTTCCATTGGTGCCCTCACTGGAGGATGTGCTCACATAATTGTCATTTTTGAAAATAAATGTTCCCCTTTGAGCTTAAGATGAAGTTGATTTAATTCAATATAACATTACAATGCCTTCACAGGCTTTGGACCTGGGCTTCTGAGGGTGATTTGATGTGCCAAAAAAACAAAAACGCTAGCATATGAGCATGGCCTTGGCATTCTGTTTGCTGCAGGCTTTAATCAGAGAGCTGTGAGGGGAAAAGGCTCTGACTGGTCCAGCCAGCCCAAGGAGGCGGCTTGGGGCATGGCATGTGGGGGTCTCAGAGGGCCTCTGCACATGATTATCTCTGTGCAGCTCCCTGACAGCTCCTCTTGATTTAACAACTGAAGGAAAATATTTTTGTTTGAGTGCTGTTTATCGGTGCTTATAGCCATAAGACTGCAACAGGAGACTGGTGATGAGCTATATGCACACAGGCAGCAGCATGAGCACAGGGTAGGAGGGGCTGTGCTTGCAGGAACTGCAAGATCTGCAAGTTGAAGTTCAGCAGAAAATAGCCTGTATATAAATTACCTTAGAGAGCACAATGAAGTTGCTTTCATTCACACTGTCAGTGCAAAGGAGTGGCATTGGATTGCAGTAGTGTAGTCCTGGATACATAGTCACACATAAATACTGATAACAACGTCATGGCCATGAGCCTCATTTGAGGTCAAACTTTTATGATAACATGAACAAGAGGGTTGTAGAAAGATTGGATCTTTGCTCTTCGTTTTCTTTTTAAGCCCATCAACTCCCTGTTTCCATTTTAGCCTTTTCTGCTGTTTTTACGTGATAAAGCTGCAGAATAACTCCCTGTAACTGTATATTTTTAAAGATAGACATCTATTGTTCTTTTCACATAACATCTTGAATTAAACTGTACTTCAGATACTTGAATAATGCATAGCTTCTCTTTAAATATCTAATAAAAAGTGCTTGGTGGGCAGGTCAGTTTTTGTCTCAGATTGTCCCATCTCAATATTGTGTAGCTCAGAAGACCAATAGGTGTTATTCATCAGGCCTCTGAACCTTGCAGCTGGATCAGCTCCTGTCCCTGCAAAAAAATCTGCACTTGGGGGCTTTGAATGGCTCTGCCTTCCTTGTGAGAACTTCTGGCTGGCAAAGCCTAGTCCCATTGGTGTCAATAAGACCAGTGAAGGTTTCAATTATAGGTTTTTTTAGATCCTGAGCACAGCTCTGGTGGAACTATTCTTCAAGTTTTATATCTTGATATACTTATAAATGCAATGAATCTTTCATTTTTTCTTTCCAGATTTTTTCAAAATTTAATTTAGAAATTCCATTTTTACTTGAATGTTTTCATTTATAAATTCAAAGTATTGACATTTATTTATATGTATATGTACATCAGGTATACAGAAAGTGATAAAAGTATAGGTTCCAACAATTTTATTTTTGATGGGAAATAATACAAGAAGTTTATCAAGACACTGGAAGTTATAAAGAAATCAATACCACAACCCATTTGCACAAGTCTTCTATGTTTTGAAGATGGACCTTTGCAAAGGAAGTTTTACAGTTCTCTATGACACTGGATGTATCATATCTTCACACTTAAAGAGATACTCTAAGTCTAAATATATGTTCGGAGGAAATAATTCTGAAATTACAGTTCTGTGGGGCTTTTAAAGTTATTATCATTTCTAGTCTTTTCAGCATGGCCAATCCTGTTACTGTGACAGTGTCACTAACAATTCCAGTAGTAGTTCTTACAAGTAAGTTCTTATAAAATTCTGCAGAGATGTACAAAGGCCAACCAGTAGAGGGGGCACAAAAGCCAAAACACTGGTTTGGGTACGTGCCAAAGACAAGCATTTTTCCTTCAACGTGTGTGTGTCTGTGCATATGTATGCGTGCAAAGAGTAGAGGAGAAACAATCACTTTTATGTTCTTTAATTTACTTTTATTAATTTATCCTTAATGAAAACGTGTTCTGTCTTAATTACAGGAAAATACTGTTAGAAACTCAGCTTCATTAAACATCTCGAGAGGAAATGCATTTGCAGAGATTATATAGCATTGGCCACCTGACAGTTTTCATTGTGTATATGTTTTTCCACTAACTGAATCACTTGGCAAAAGCTATGGAGAAATGTTTTTAGAAATTGTATGCTTCCATACTGTGTTTCTCCAGTGGCCTTCATTGTCCCCAAAGCACCACGGGGGGACAGGGCTGAAACCTTCCCTGCACGAGTGCTGGCAGGTGCTATAGCTAACCCAACAGGAGTTCTAGCAAGAAGCATCAGCAGCAGTGAGAGAGAAATGCAGAACACTTACAGTGCATAGAAATCAGTGCTGAAAGATCCAAACTAAACCAAGGCATGTAGCAGAATGGCACAGAGCTTCCTCTGCCCTGAACTGTGCTGAATTTCCTCCTTGATGTGACCTGGGGGGGGCCATTAAGTCCAATTTGAAAGAATTACCTCAGTTTTTACCACTGAAAACAGTGCTGGACATCTGAATGTCCCAGAAGCCAGGGGAACAGGCACAAAGGAGACCAAACCATTGTAAACCACTGTGGCTGAGTAGAACAAGGACAGCTGCTGGGGAGCAGAGAACAAAAGTAAAGTAGATGCCCAGAAGCCAGACATGCAGGGGGGGTCAGGAGGGGACAGATAAAGGATTTCACTACTTAAAAGGGAGAGAGAGACTTGGAGGACAAGCAGGAATACCAACAACAGGCAAGCACTCTGACAAGACATGCTGCTCCACAGTAAATCAAAAGGAGGAGGATTAAAGTGGTTAGGACCGAAGAAGCATCTAACACGAGAGTTCCTTATGAGTGAAAACCAAATGGGTGAGGAATACAGGGGCAAAGTGGGGAACAGAGTATTCTTACAAAAATAATGCTCTATTGTGCACCTTAAGAACTTGGTATGCTCATGGAACAGCCACAGATGGTGTTCGTTAAAGCCTACTTACAAAGGGCTCAGCGGATGGAGGCCCATCGGAAGTCCTTCTGTAATCTTATATGAGAATTAAGTTCTGAACAGCAAACTTTGGGTCTAAGTAAGGATCCAAACTTCACGAGAAGACCAGAATATTTCTATCTGTGTTTCGATTCTGAACTATATTTTTTTTTTCCTGCCAAATTTCAATTTACTTCAATAGATGGTTTGTTTGAGTGAATCGTGAGGTGAAGACTGGGCCTGAGACTGCAAAACATAATACCATGTAAGTCTGCAAGAAACATACTATTCCTCAATGTTTTCAAGGTTTACAGAGCTGATCTTAGTGTAAATTTTCATTATGTAGCATTTTGTGGTGATATTAGCTTTAAGCGTTTGTGACAGAAGGCAGAATTTTCTGGTATGACTCTTGTGTCTTTTTTGATAGGTAACTAGCTCAGCACTTTTCAAATGCAAAGATTTTCCTCCTGGGATCACCCCATGGGCTGGAGATACTACCAAAGTGACTGTAAACATAATCTATCACGGCAGAACTAAGAGCTGTGTGAGGATCACTGGGCATTAATGCCTCCGTAACACTTTTGCAGTGCTATCAACACTGTAGAAATTAGTATTATGTATGATATTTAATTTGTTTTTATATTCCTGGTGTGAGAGGTCATTTGAATATGAGACAATTGCAAGCTTACATGTCTTTTTAAAAGTAAGTAGTCAGCTCTCAGGCCTGTGAAAAATAAATACAAAACACAACCCTGGCATGATCCTGGAAGTTCAAAGTGAGCTACTGAGGAAAAAATTATTTCTAAGGGTTTCCATATGACTTTTTAGTATGTCTTATTAGCAATACTGCCACTGATTGTTTCCAACAGTTTTCTGTGAGTCTTTGTTACTCCACTTTCTGCTTGGCATGTTGGGCCAGCAGACATCAGCTGAAGGACTCTCCTTAGGCTCTTTGTTGTGGGGTGCTACACACTGTCAAAGTGAGAGTCCAATTATAGGCTGATAAAGGAGAAAAGCCACATCCAGGCAGGAGAAGGTGATCTGAAACAGAGTGAACAACACAATCCCAAATTAAACAGTTATAAATTAAACAAAGATTTCTGTCCATAGAAAGATGGAATAAAATGACTTACCCAGTACTACTTTTTTTTTTTTTTTTTTTTTTTTTTTTTTTTTTTTGTGCACAAAATGAATGTGCAGTTCTCCAGTAGTTTTGCAGCATTCCCCTTCTTCCTTCCATCAGTAATGATGACTTCATGTATGTTTTAGATCTCTAGACAGTACCTCTTGCCAAAACTCTGTACAAGTTCAGTATAAGGAACCATGTTAGTGGGAGATTCTACTCAATTTGTCTTAGAACTATTTAGTGCTTTACATTTAAAGCACTCATGGTCACCACACAAACAAATGTTAATTAGTTAATAACAGAATCACAAAATCACCAAATTTGGAAAAGACCTCTAAGATCACCTAGTCCAACCACCCACCTACCATCAGTGTTTCCCCATTAATCCATGTCCCTTAGTACCATATCTACATATTTCTTTTTTTACACCTGCAGGGACAGTGACTCAGCCACTTCCCTGGACAGCCCTCATTCCTCACCAATTTTTTGGAGAAGAAATTTTTCTAAATATCCAATGTGAACCTCCTCTGGCCCAATATGAGGCCATTCTCTCTCATCCTATTGCTGTTACTTGGGAGAAGAGGTGACCCTCACCTCACCACAACCTCTTTTCAGGGAGTTGTAGAGGGCAATAAGGTCTCCTCTGAGCCTCCTGTTCTCCAGAGGAATGAAGTAATAACTTTTAAGCGACAAAACGTGCAACAGAAAGGTGCTTGCACAGTAACAACAATAAGAAACGCAGTGGAAGAACAGAACACAGCAGGAAGCAGCAGGCAGCACACGCTTTCTTCTGAGAGGGATCAGCTGTGCAGGGGCGGTGTTTAGCCCCGGCTCTCTCACACAGCTGCGAGAATTGGAAGCGTGTTGCTGGAGCCATTTCCATCGCGGCTCTGGTGTGGAGCGCTCCTTGGCAAAGTTCTCCTAGTGAGTTCTTTTTTCATTTGAAGTCGTTGGATTTGGGGCTGCTCTTATCTCCAGTCCTCTCGCGGCCGTGGTGATAGGGCAGGTAACTCTCAATAAGTTTGCATATCAGTTGAAACTGCAAAAAGACACCGTCAAGACGGCATACCTGCCGCTGTCCGGGCCGTGCCAGCAGCACCGCGCCGGCCCCGACGTGAGGGCAGGACCAGGCAGGGGGGCTCGGCTCTGCACGACGCGGAGGAACCGTGGGGCGGGGTCGGGCCGCCTTCTCCGACGGGAGGGAGGGAAGGAGGGACGGAGGGGGCGGGCGGGGGAAGCGCTGCTGCCGCCGCCGCCGGTGCGAGGAGCGAAGTAGAGGCAGGAACTTCTCTGCCGGGAGCTGGGCGCGCCGCGGGGACAAAGTCCTTGGGGGCTGCGGCACTCCGCACCCGCGGGCAGGTAAGGCGGAGGGAGGCGGGCGACGACCTCCCGGCCCTTCGCCGGGAGCTGATGTGCGGTCTGCGTGCGTTCACCGCCGTCCTCCAGCCGTTCGCTTCTGCCGACGGCTCCGCGGGACGGGGTCTGGCTGCCGCCCGGCTCCGCGGCTCCTTTCGGACCACTTTTCCGGGGCTGAGCACGGCGGTGCTGGTGTGGCCGCTCCGGTCATTTGGCCGCCGAACAAAGAGACGCGGGTGCGCACGGCTCCGCGCTGCGCTGTCCTTCCCGGGGGGGCAGCCCGAGGAGGGGCCGCTGCTGCCCCGCGGTGTCCGGCCACGGCGCTCCCGCTCCCCTCGTTCCTTACTGCGGGACACGCGGCTCCGCTGGCGCTCTCGGGAGCCCCTACGGCCGGTCGGGCGGCCACCGTGTGCGTCTGTCTGTGCCCGGCTTCGTCATGAATATTTACTTGGCAACTTCGTCCATCACAGGTAGTCATTGCAACACGGGGCTGTGAAAACGCAGGTCAAAATTGCAGTGAAATAAATGGGCTTGCTATTGCAAATCTCGGTTTAGAGGCAAACAGCGTAGTTAGCGATGGCAATTTTCAAAGGTCAGGCTTGCATAAGTAAAGTCTGGCAAAGATGTATTGATGTAGATGATTTTGGTTCAGAGTTTTAATAACATGCAGTCAGTTTTGCCTTTGTATGTGTCTGTGGGGGCTCTTGTCGGTTCCCCAGAGATTTCAGTGTGTGACTCCAAGGGTGCCATGTTGTGTTCTTCATGCACCCAGAGCTCCCACTGAATTAATTTAACAATTTGTTTTAAGTTAACAGCAGGATTATGGTCATTTTCTTTAATCAGCTTTCAGTAAGGCTATATGAGAAAATCCCCCTGGAACTGCTGGGATCTTTGTATATGCAAAGAATGTAAAAGGAAACCAGTACTTTGTTTGGCTTTTTTTTTTTTTTTATCTAACTTTACCTTTAGTAATGTCCTTGTTTGTTGCTTTCTCTTTTTTTTTTTTTTTTCTTCAAGAGCAAAATTTACAACCTTGTAGATGTTTCTCTATGCATGTGAGTTTACTCCTGTGGGAGGGGAGGCATCTGCTGATCCAGGAGAGGATTGGTCTCTGTGCTGGAGGAAACACAGACGTCTTGCTCTGGGTGCTCTCACACAGGGATAAGCTGCTGTGGTCCCATTGCACCCTCTCCCTCACACTGGTTCCTTTAATGCTGTGCGAAGCCAGTTCTGGGATCTAACAGTGGAAACCTGATGCAACCCCAGTGTTCTGCTGCTTTGGCTTTCCAAGGAAGGGGCTGAGAGCATCCAGTCCTACTGCCATGGGGAGAGGGCAAGAGGGGGAAGGACCACCCTCATCACTATACCATCAGGCTGGGGTCTGGCTGTGCTTTGAGTGGTTGAAAGTGGTATGACCTGGTGTCACCCTGGCTGCTCATGCCTACCTCTGCCCCCCTTTTCCAGTTCATACCAGCATGAATATTTCTGCTGCCCTGCAGTGAACTGGGTTGATGCACCAGGCAAAAAAAAAAAAAAAAAAAAAACCAACAACCCAGATTTAATTTTAACCTGGATCATTTCCACAATTTGCTTCACTGGGGGGTAAGAGGGTGTGGGGAAGGTAGGGCTGCTTTTTTTTTTAAGCTGGCAGCACTCGATATCAGTGCCAAAACTGCCTGTGGAGCTGTGGTATGGCTGTAGGTACTCTAAGCACCCTCTCCCAGGAGTCGCTTCAGTGACTGTGTTTGGCTTATCCTTACTAGGTGAAACAAAGCTTTGTGAAGGACTCCATTAAGCATAAGGAAGTAACTTGTAATAGAAAAATTAAGCGAGTGCCCAAGTGTTTGCATGCTTGTTGCTTTGGACAACAGTAAACACAGTAGATGGCACAACAGTGTTCAATGTTTTATAGAAAGCATGCTGTTTGTAAGCTCTGACAGTTCTTGCTGTTCTTTGTAGTATGTCTTGTAGTAAGTAATGATCACACAGGTTTGTGACAGCAATGGGTGTTGATCCACTGAGTGAAATAAGATGTGCATGTTTCTCAATCCTGGAGCTGGCTGAAGAGTAGAAGCTGGTTCTCAGTGCAAGGCAGCAAAGCCATCTTTCTGCTCAAAGATGGGGAATCTGGCATGTCTCTTCTTGTCTGTACCATCCCACCACATCACCTGTGCTCAAGTCAAATCAGGTCACTGATCCAGGTGAAATGGGCTCTTCTCTCAACTGAAAAACCATCACCAAACCATAGTGTGGCCTTGCAACAAGATGTGAAAATCTTTGGTTGCTCTTTGTAGTGGCAGTACAGTCGTAGAGCACCGTAAGCTGGTAGTGCAGTTGCTGCTTCCATTTTACTTACTGTAGTCCCTTGAAGTTGCTGGCAGATGTTGTTCATCTGGTGCTCAGGTCCTGGGGAGCATTCCTGTTTCTCATGTTAAATTTCTACTCTGTATTCTAATGATCTAGAAGTAATAACTCTTGCTGCCAAGCACAAATGATAATTAGTTCTCATTACTTGTTGGCTACCAAAGGGAGGTAGAAGTTGTGTGTTTGTATACAGAACTTAGCAATATTTAATTATTGCATCTAGACGCTCTTACCTTATGTCATGTTGCAGCTCTTCATGGCACTGGCCATGAGTGGGTTGGAGAACTGCCTATGTATTTTAGTAGCAGATGTTTCCAAAACCTGCATTTGTTAGCCAGATTCAAGGTCTTCCGTTCTCAGCTGATGCTGTTACCACCAGATGCTTGTACTTCAGTCCACTTCTGAAGGTCACATTGAATTACCTTCAGTGAAGTACTTGCAGAGGGTAACATGGACTGAGACCTTCCTACTAGCTGTTGAGCTCCTGAAGCTATGTGCTTGGCTTTTCAGTGATGGATTCAACTCGGATCTTACATCTGATAGTGCCTATAGGCACATCAGTATGGATCTTTTGTGATTCTGTGAAGTGTCTTTACAGATTGACAGGGTTACCTCACCATAGAGAGACAAACATGAGATTCTACTTGTGCAAAAGTCAATTTGGGAGGGTAATAGTGCAATAGTAATGGAATAGAGAAGTTGCCACTGTTCCTGTGTATACTGTCAAATTCTCTCTGGGATTATTTTTCTTTTATAAACTGAATTACAGTGACTCAGAGTAATGCACTGGAAAAGTTTGGACAAATGTTACCAATGCAATTACATAGTACAATAGCTAAGGAATTTATTATGAAGCCTGTTCTTGATTCAAAGACGAAAGATTTTCCCTGGTGAATTGTGGATAGTTTATAGCTTCCTCTCCCCTTTCCAAAGTGTACGTATGGCATGGTGTAACCACAGAAGTACATGCTTTCTCTGTTCAGCAAATGGTTTGTGAGGCCTTTAACAGCAGTTGGAAAGCTTGCCATTCCTTGCTTGGGACAGCATAGCTGAAAATAGGTTTTATTGTCAGGACGATTAAAAGTGTGAGCACTTCCTTGAGTTTTGCTTCTTTTTCTTGTGGGCCATGATTAAATGTTAGAGCATCTGAATTTAGAAGTGCTCCTACTGCCTACAGAATTTGTGATAGTGATTTAGTAGGTACTTTTATTTCCCTCTTTCTCTCCTTAGCATTCTCAACGTCTTTGTTTATTTTAAAATCAATTATTTGAAAAAGAGTAATAGACTGTGATTTTGTGTATCATGTTTACTGCTGATTGAAATACTCCATGATGTGCAGTTTGTAAAGTAGATAGGTGATATGAAGAAGACCTAACGTTTTTGAGATTGTGAGGAAGATCATAGCAAAGGAAGTTTACTTTACATAAGATTTTTGCGTGTGTGTGTGTGTGTATAGAGTTTCTCATTATTACGATATACATGCTTGTGTCCCAAACAGTGGGGAAGCATGTTTTCTTACAAACAAAAGTGGTGCAATTCCAGGAGATGAAGGGTGAGAATGAAAACCCTCACCAGGTGCTCACCTGCTTGGTAAACGATGGCTTCTCTGTTGTGGGCACCTGACATCTCGCTGTTGGTGCTGGGTCAGCTGGTGTCAGGGCACAGCACCACGTATCAGTCTGGCTTCTCTCTACTTGTACATGCCTGTGAGCTGTGTTGGGCTGCCAATGGTGCTCTGCTTTGGCTTGCTTATGGGCTTTATGGTTCTCAATTACTTTGGCGTGATGCAGCTGATACGGTCATCACTTCCCCAGTGGTGGGAGTGGGCATCAGAACGTCTCATGGCTGCTGTGGCCTGGAGGTGCATAGCTTGCGATGTGGTTTCATCCTGCCTGGCCTGCATCTTAATGGAGCTCTTCAACCACGCTGATTGTGATAACTTTTGCCTGTCTAGACAGAGCCTTACTGTGTCTGATTAGATCCCAGCCTTGTGGTGTGCATCACTGCCTGATTCTTATAAATGCCAAGAAGGAAAAAAAAAAAACAACCTCACATTAATAGTGCGTAGTCTGTTTGTTGGTTTTTGGGTTTTTTTTTTCTTTGCAATGTTAGTATAAAATGTTTATAAGTGTTTACTTTTTCCCTAAAGGAAAGCAGTTTTAGTCAAATGTCTCCGGGATGCAGTTTAGAAGTGAACTTAAACTTGTTATCTTCAGTTGAGTAGAGAAGCCAAATGTTCTCCTTGAGGACATGAGTTGGGATGCCATAGAAGTCGCTTACAGAAGTTTGTCACTCACTTGAGTCAGCAACTCTGTCTAGTATGTGTGGAGGAATTAATTCCTTTGAATCATTAATAGCAATTATAAGCAAGAAAGCTCAAAAATTCCTTGTTTACGCTGCTTATTTTCCCTCCTTCCTGCTTTTTGGAAATGAAGCTGAATTTAGCTTTGTCTCTCTTGAATATTCAAGCAATGCAGAAGAGAGATTGTAGAAACAGTTTTCTGCTGTAGTAATAAAAGAGAGCTCTTTGTTGGTATTGAGTTTTACAGAAATCAGTCTTCACGAAGTATGGAATTTGTGATAAATTTAACACAGCGATAAGGTCTGCACTGTCCTTCCCCTCTTCCTTAGAGAAATTCTGGTTGTGAAGTCTTAGAACACATTTGGAGAAGAATTGAGTTACACTTACTATTAAAACCAGAAGTATGAAAGAAGTAGGAAGGCATATGCTTTTCAGTATCTCTTATTAATATTTGAAACTCAGTATCACAATAGTGACTGCTTCTGCTTTCCTTAAATGGTTTAGGCTTGGAGAAAGGAAACGTGTCAAAGAAGTTAGCAGACTCTTCTGGTGTCTGGCAGGAATGGGAAGTAAAACTACATTCTTGGAGCTAGGAAAAGCAGTTGCAACTTAGCTTGTATGCAGTGCAAAGGAAATTCCTATGTTATAGCAGGAGAGTGGTCAAGGACTAGAGCATATTATTCTAATTAAATCATTTAGATTGCATCACCGCTGTTCTAAAAGCAATGTGTATCTTATCTAGTATAAAAATGAGAATTGTAAATGCATTCAGCAGAGACACTGTGAAGAGTTTAGATATGTGCCAAAACGTCTGCTTTAGTTGATGCTATAAAGTTTAAATTGCTTGCTTATTTTCTTATTAGTCACTTGACAATGCTCTTAAAATTCTCTCTTCAGAGATAAGGAGACATGCTTGTGTGCATTAAGCATATACAGAATTAGTTGCCTTTACAAAGCACTATGAGTTTAATAAGATAACTTCTAAAAGGAAATGCTAAATGCTAAATTTGATAGAGCTGTTTAGAAATTGGACGTTGATTTCTCATTCTAGTTCAAGATATGAGCCTACTATAGGAAGGTGAGTCCTGGATCTTATGCTGACACTGGTGCAGCTGTGCTCTGGTGCACTGCATTTGTTTAGGCTGGTTGGTGCAAGACTGATCTTGACCATAGATGAGACCTGCAGATGGTTAAAGAGCACTTTAATCTGATAATAGTACCAATAATTAGGGTATAGTTGTCATGATCTCTCGTAGAGCTATGTCACAACTTAGTGTGTGATATTTGGCAGTGTCAACTCCCTATAATTAACTTGTGTGATTGTTGTATGTATGACAGCAGAAAGAAGAGAAACTTGAACAATTAAGATACCATTGTTTGGAATACAAAGCTTGTTAAGTAATTATAAGCTTTCAAGCTTTACCAACTGACTGCAAGGCATCTTGTTTGAAAAAAGAAATTGTTAAAACAATTTTTTTTCCTGTGGTTTCAAGCAATCAGGAATGTTTTATTTGAACTAGAATGTTTTGTATATCTTTCCCTTTATCAGATTGAAGGGGAAAATATTTGCTCGAAGATGCAAACAATTTCAGGTAAGTAACACATTGCTTAGTTTCAGGTTTTTCTGTCTAAAATAATTATGTTGAAACCACCAATGCCTGTGTTGCACTGACTTGGTCCAAATGTTAGCTTTCTAAAATGCTTCTCCTAGTGGTACATGAAGTCCAATTACTTAATCCTCACACTTCTGCTCAAGATGCAGGTAGTCTTGAATTCACTGTCACTCCAGTGCTCTCCAGCAGGCATGATCAGATACAGCTTGAGTGGATCTTTCTTCTGCAAGCTCTTATTTCCTGTTACTAATAAATGTATTAGACAAGTCTATGTTCCTCTCTAGTTGTCTATTGTACTCAACTGTCTGAAGAAGAGCAGGATATACGGGCAATGCCTGGCCCTGCCTTATTTTCCTAATTATTATGGTCTCAGAATCCACTTTGGAGGAAAGTGCCAAAAAAAAAAAAAAAAAAAAAAAAAAAGGAAATTCCTGCCCTGCAGTATGAAAGGCAAGGAAGAGGGCATATTGTTGCTGAAAGTCCAGTGAGATTTTTTTTTTTTTTTTTTTTTGAATGCTTTGATACTCTGCAATCACAGCAGTTATTTCTGTAGAAGGAATGCATTTGCTCATTTAACAGCGTCAATTTTTTTTGTACGTAAACTCTGAAGTATCAGTCCTGGTGGTAGTGGTACCAAAGCACAGAAACTGGTGTAAAATAGATGTAGCTGGTTTGTGATTCGTTTTCTCTAACAAAACAAATCAGTGCCTCCTGGCAGCAGTGATCTCAGCTATTATTGTCTACATAACTCTGGTGGCATTTACCATACTGTACCTACAATATACTTTCTGTGTGGAAACAATGTTAAATAGCACAGTGGTTTTTTTTTTTTGTCCTTTTCAGAAAGCACAAAGAATGCCTGAAAAGCTAAATCATAAATAATTACGATAGCTTAATATTTTTAGTTTTCAATAGAGCAGTTGCTCATGTAGACCTTCTATGTAACTTGCTCTGAAAGTAATGCCTCCTGTTTATTTCCATGGAAACTGCATTAGATACAAAGAGCACAATGGCACTATTTGATAGAGCAAATTTTCAGCTGTGAAACACCTTTTTTCAACACAGTCACCACTATTAGCTATGCATTTTGATCAGAGATGAACAAGAGGGCTGTGCTCATAAAAATGTAGACCAGTGGAGGTGTCACCACTGCTGTAATGCACCACCCATCCCTTCACTGTGCTCACATCTGCTGCTTGGTCTCCATCTATGTTCAGGAAGTGTTGATGAATGCCAATGGGTACCATTTTTTTTCTGCATGAAAGAATTCAATTCCACAACTTTGCTTCATCTGCACTTCCATGTTAGGCACCATTTGTCAGACTGTCCCTGCCTTCTGCCCACTGCAACAAAATATAATGGAATTTTGTTGGGAAGGTTCAGCCCATACTGACATACCACCAACATCTGCTTCTGACACTGTGAGCCACGACAATAAAATAGGAGGCATTATGTTTGGAGCAGCTCTCATATTTATTTGCTTTTTAAAGTTTCCCTTTGACCAAGTTTTCATGAGCTCATATGCATGGTCTTGCTTTTAACATTTTACCCTGCCATTTTTTTATTTTTTTATTATTATTATTTTTTTTTTTGCTTGGTGAGATTGTCATTTTTGTTGCTGAAAATAAAATTTTGTCTAACTGAATGCATTGGGCTTATGGAGTTCTGAGTTAGAAGGCACATTTTAAGTCATATTACAATCCAGTAGTTAACAGCAATAAAAGGAACTATCTGCACAGTGCTGGCAATGCTATCTCCTCTTAAGACTTATGTATTTGTGCAATGCCTATAACACTGGATATTCAATAAAAGATGTGGCTGCTAGCAGGCATCTTTATCTAGAAATATCACACAGGGATAATATAGATTGCATGTGGTAATAGGGATTGAACAGAGATTTGGCGTGTTGTATTATGTCTGTGATTTTTATTTTCTGTAATTACTCTGTAGGTCTTATGGTTTTCTCTGCATCTGTGACTTTTTCTCTGGCCAGGTCAAAATCAATACAGTGTTACTAAGATTATTAAGATTAGTTTTATAACTGGTGAAATGATACAACTATTATTTTTAAATTTGCCATTGAGTTGACATATCAAGGACATGGAAACAGTGTGAACTTTGATTCTCAGCAATCGTAATCTAGGCTTCTGATGTGTGTTGACACTCCCTTCTTGTGGAGTTTATGTGTTGCATTTGGTATATTATTGCTGATAGTTCTCCAGTGGCTCACAGTGTCCCCATCCTACCTTTGTTCATGTTATGAACAACCAATTCCCAGACTGGTAGCAGGCAGGGAAATTGTAGGGTAGTGGGCAAGTAACTGTTATATCTACCACTAGATAGCGTGCGGTGGATAGTTTGCAAGGAGTGATTACCAGCTATGATTGCACCACTGGGGAAGTAGCTCTACATGCTCAGAGGAGTCTTGCAGTCTACTCAGGGTTGCCTTGATAATTTCACTGGGTGTTGTGGATACTCGAATCCGAGTTTAAAAAAAAAAATTGTGTATCTGATTACTTTTCCAGAATTGACCCCTTAAACACAATGCAGCTTCCTAAGGACCAGGTCAGATGAGGTTTCAATTCAGATGATGAAATCTGTGTTTTATTTTTTCTTTCTTTTTGTCCGGTCCAAAAAAGAAAGGAAAAAGGAGAGCTGCACTGTTTTTTTTTGTTTTTTTTGTTTTTTTTTTTTTTTCCATTCCTGAAAGACTTTGCTGGAGCAGATATTTGAAATAAGGTTAGTCCATACCAATTGCTTTTAAAATCTGAACTGGGGGCATCTTTTCATCAGGAAGGCAGACTTTCCCTTTCTATCTACTCTTGATTGTAATGAACAAAACATTACTTATTGCTTGTTGTACTGACATGAACTGTAATACTATTGATGTAGGTATCACTTTTATCTCATCATCGTGCAATGAATGGAAAGAAATATTTAAGTAGCATTATTGATACTGGACTATTAATGATAACATACTGAAAATAATTCTTGCCTGACTGTGGTACGTTTTCAATAACAGTACCAAACCTGAGTTTTTCAGAGGCTCTTTTCCTTCCCTTCCTTTCTCTGTTGGGAGACACCCTATAGACATCTTTCTCTTGTATTTCTTTTGGATCTCGACTGCTTGTGCATTTGGCCATGGAAAAGACATTTCCCATAGCAGAGAACTACATTAGAAAAACAAATCGCTGAACAGTTGTGGTTCTCTTGTTTGACAGTTTATGGAGCAAACTTTGGCTATGCACCATTTAGCATTCTCTGAGACAAAGTACCCACACAATGCTGCCAATTTCATTATGGAGCTACACCAGCTACTTTTAAAATTTGGTCCTGTTTACATAGGAATTTCAGTTTTACTGCCGTACCCATCAAAAGGTTATTGTCTGCACACAGAGAGTCACTGTTTTTAGCAAATCTGCCTATAAATCGAAATAACCAGTAATTAAATGGAAGTCTGGATACCAGGCAAGGAATAAAACTGAGGGTCTCCCTGTGGATTTCAAAGTTATGCTTAACATGGGCTGGTTTTAAGCACTAATCAGCCAAAAATATTGCAATTCTACATTAGGACCTCCTTTTTCAAGAAACCAGAAGTTAAATTGTAAGAAAAGGGGAGAGATGATTCAGTGAACCAGTCACTGTGAAGTGATGACTTATTAATTTTTTTCCTCTTCGGGAAAGGTTGCTGGAATTAGTGTGGCTTTCCCACTTCACAACACACATGGTAATGAAAACTAGAAGCCTGGAGATAGTTGGAAGAAGTACATTCAAAAGCTCTAAATGGTTCTTTTCTCAGTTAAAGCATCAACCACACACTGGTGCTTTCTTCCTTCACTCTCCTTTCCATGGCCTGCGACCCGTGATAGGAGCTCAGCAGGTTGAGAAGTGGGGTATGGAGTTCACATACTATACGCATGAATTATATGTCCTCAGTGTATCGGGCTTTGCCAGAATCTGTCTACAGCCAAGACATAATGTAGAGCAACACTTTTTTAATGAGGAACATGCATCTGCTACACGTTTAGCAGAGGATATTTCTGGAACAGTGTTAAGAAAATATGTGTTGGTTTTACAGTCCCATGCCCCTGTGTCTGTCTGCAGAGATGTCATTTCTTAGTCAAAGAGCAGATGCAAGAGCTCTTGAAGTCTGAGAGCTGGGTGGAAGCCTGGCAGCTCTGCCTGTCGCGAGCACGGCACAACTCTCATCCTCCCCTTTTTCCTGCTCCACACCCAGCCTGCTAAACACAGCCCCTGTTCAGGAGTGGAGACAGCATTTCCAAAGAAGCACTTCTTGAATAAAAACACTGCTTTGTTTAAGAAGCTTCATTCAAATGTGCAGATTCCCTGTTTACAGTAAAAATGCTGTGGTACAGTCACGTAATCCAAATTTAAAGCCAAGAGTGTTAGTTTAGTTAGATGCTCAGTTCCATATCTTTTATCAACTTGACGTGAAAAGCTTTTGTTTTGGTGTCAAAACACACTCTTGAGTCAAAAGCTGATCTGAGGTGATTTTTGTTAGATTGATAATGCAAGTAGTGAGTATGAGTGGCTGCGCTGCTGAAATCGAGGCTTAAGGATGATGCTATGAGTGTGACGGCAGCTCTTGTCTGCTCAGTGAAGGCAGGTGGGGTTGAATCTTGCCTGTGCTTTGAGTCAGCATGAAGCTGGGATTGCTGCCAGCATGTGCTGAGCCCTAGGTAATGGCACAGAACTAAAGGTGATATACCTGTGGCTCAGTAGAGTTTATTAGTTTGGCCCAAAGCCACGTTAAGTGTTCAAAAGGCTTTGGGTTATCTCTGAGCATGAGCAGGAGCCACATGCGTCTGTTCAGAATGAGTTTAAACCTGTCGGCATCATCACCTGTAGACGTATCATCTGAATCTACATCTCTAATGAAAGAAAACTGGCATCATTTGGTGTCTTGCCTCTCTTTGATTGCACAAATTCAATCAATTTTTTTTTTTTTTTGTCTTGTTTTTGCGAAGCTTGTCCTACTGTGTAGAAATATTAAAACAGAAAGGAACTGTTTCTGATTTGGTGGCCCAGAACACCAAGAATAACAAAACAAGGTCTTTTCTGGATGGTGTTTCACTTTCTTTGTTACTTTTTTTTTTTTTTTTTAAATTCTGAACTTGCAGAATCAGCAGTCTTTAGTACAGAGCTGCTTGGAAGCAGCATTTCTGCGGGGGAAGGCTGATAGATGTGAAGTTTTTGAACCTTGCCTGATGTAACTGCTCCCTTCCTCTTTGCATCTCTTGCTTAGGTGTCAACTTCTGAGAGATGTGACACTCTCTGTCCTTGGAGCAAGTTGTTGCTTCACAAAGATTTCCTTTGGAGCAGTGCCTAGTAAAGATGAAGAAAACATTTCCTCCTTTTCCTCCTGATTTTTGTTAGTAAGACTAATTTTGTCAACACTCTTGAAGATTTCTTTTAAAGCCTGAATTATATCAGTCTTGTATAGAGACTACTTTTGATAAAACTTGTGCTAGTCTGCTTTTGGAAGAAATGGCTTCCCAAATGCCTGTCACTCATGCCCATCCATAAGGAGAATGAGTATTTTTGGCCATTTTTTCCTGCTTAATGAGACCTTGGTATGGACATCGACTGAAAAAGATAATGCTGCTTTACTGCATGTGAGCACCAGATCTTCCCAGCTGGAAACAGAATCCTGAGGGGTCTGTCAGTGTTTCCGTACTGAGGTCCTGCCAGCTTTTGAGAGATAGGGCAACCAGGGCTTTCCTCCTTGCCCTTTTCCCAAACCGGGGGCACAGGAGTGAGGGGTAATGAGTACATCTGCAACCTAAGGATGGCTTGACTCATAATCACATGGGTTATGCTGGCTGGCCAACCTGCCTTGGTAAACAGTGGCAAACAATTTTCAGTCAACCCTGTTAATTAGAGAAGATAAACTACCTCTAGATAGGCAACAGAAGAGAAAAAAAGAAAAAAAAAAAAAAAAAGAAAACCTCAACTTTGACTGTTGGTACAAGCCATAAGTCACGTTCTGTGAAGAGTAGCAGAGCATGTTCTGAGAACACAAGATGTATTGGATGAGGTTAGCGATGTTGCCTTAGTGGTACCTGGTGTGGAGATGCTTCTTGAGATAGATGTGTTATGACTGCACCTGGTTTCACACAGGGAGTCTCTGACTGCCACGTACATGTGCATACCACATGTGTGTAAGTATCGCTGCAGCTTGTGTTGCAAAAGTATGTGTAGGTAAATGGCCCCAGAGCCCTGATACGTCTGCCGATGATCAGTTGATGGCGTGTATGCTGTATCCACTGCGTGAGAAACAGTGGCAGAATCTCCTTTCCAGTAGGCAACCACTCTGCGACCTCCTGTGTGTTTGAAGCCAAAGCAAATGCAACCTTATGTAACTTATGTATCTTTGAGACTCTTCATGATTCCAGGCAGAGACGGGAGTCCGGAGTCCTTGCACCTGGGGACAAAAGGACTGAACGTTGAAAGAACTGGTGAGCTGCAAGGGCTCTTTTTTCTCACTTATTACTTTTGTCATGCTTAGAGAGATCTTTTGGAGGAAGAGTTGAGAGATCTAATTGTTTTTACTGGTGTCTAGTTACTTCATGCTACATACCCTGTCTGCTTCAGCTGTGTGTGGATGTCATGTTGCAGGTACCTCTGATAATGGTTGCTGGATGACTATAATAGAAAGGGGAGATGCTAGAGAGACCTCCTTAGCTGTACAGTGAAAAGTTTTATTCAGGGAATGGTGGTTTAGTAGTAAGCCAGAGGTATCATCTTCATCATGAGTACTAGCCAAGGGCATTTTATTGAATCCAAAAATCAGGTGATGCGAAATAATCATCTGCTCAGGATTTCCATGGCTCTATCAGTTAAATTTCTAAACATCACCCCTGGTAGGGTGAGGACATGGTGTTTTCCCAGGAATTATCCTACTTGCATGAGCAACTATCTCCAAGGTGTCAGGAAGGAAGAGTTTTACTTGACTCAGGGGCACCTAGGTTTGACAGTGCATCTCTGATTTGGCAGCAGGAACCATTGGAGAACAGGAAGAGAGATGTCTTCTTCCTTTTCCTAGATATGTACTGAGGGTAAATCCCATCCCATCTATTCATTTGCAGTGTGTTTGTGCAGCTTTCTCAGATAACTTCTCTCAGCTCTCTGTGAAGTGTGTATGTGGTGGTCAAGCACTGCCTGCAGAGTAAACAGCGCAAAAGTTAGAAGTGAACCACAGCTGGCTGAAAAAGCAAAGGTTGGCTTTAAAATAACAGAGACTTCCTCACCCAAACTTCCAGAGCACCTTGTTTAAATTTCTCTTCAGAAACTTGGCAAAGGATTGGTGATTAAGTGTAATTCTTCCAGTCCTCCCAACTCACACCCAGGCAACAGAAGGTGTACGGACAATTGGACAGTTTGTGCTGTCAGTGCTAGTGACTGCTGCGTGGTCACAGCAGGGAGAGGGATCTTAAGGAGGAAGCTAAATAGCTGACATGAACTGGTGGTGTGCTCATGTGAGGGATGGGTGATGCCTGTGTGTATTACATGACCATCCCAAATCGCTCTGGAGCCTACCAGCTCTTGCACCTCTTTGCCCACTGTCCCCCACTTGGTACAGTAATAATTCCTCTCAGAATGGTCTCTCTTTGACTTCTAGTTTACTTAGTGGCAAAATGGGTCAAAACGCTTTCATGATGTTTCAGGATGTCAGAGTACCTTGCAATGTTTTGCTCTGCTAAATATTTTAAGGCTTTTTCACTGTAGTTTGTGTCAGGATAAAAATAAGCACAGGCCTATCAGACTTTCCCCGCAGGACAAAAATTCAATTTTCCAACCACCTCTAATTATTTCCATTCTGCTGTCTGGAAAGGATCTGGAGACAATTTAGACAGCCAATTTACTATTGACTTGGGAAAAAATTATTTACCCTCCTGAGCCTCTGTAGATGTGCAGCCAGTGGCATGTGATCAATAGAAAAATCTCATGTTCAGTGATTTCAGTGCTCACTGAAGGACTGTGAGCCTGGGTTCTGCTTACTTGTGTGTGCAGTTTTTGTGGCTGTGATGGAAAAAACAGCATGTCACAAGCTGATGAATCTTGTGGGGTGGAAGATGCTGAAGCACATGGAAGGAGCAGTCAGTGCATGGAGCAGCTGGGCTGTGCAGTGAGCATGGCCATATATAAGGTGCAGGAAGATGGGAAGGAGCGCAGTGCCACACTTACATCCTCCAGGGTTTACTTGACTGTGCCTGAGGTGGAACCTCTGCAAGAGCATCTGCAGCTTCTCTGCTGCACGGGGTGTGTGTGCATCTTGGGCACTGAGCTGCTTCCTGATTGCTGCTCTGCAAATGAATCCAGATTTTTCTTCAGCTTTTCTTGCATACCAGAACTGCATACATCATCCTGAACGCCGCTTTAATCCTGTTAGGGCTATGTTTAACTGGGGTTAGGATTTGTCACTAATGAGTACACTGGGGTTAGTAATTTTCAATTATGTTTTTCTAACTCTCAATTAAAAAGGTGGTTGACTTTTTATACAGAAAAGTTAAAAATCCTCATTTTTCGTTTAGGCTGGCTACAAATTGTAAAATCAAGACTCATGGGTATGCAGAATTAACATTCTTAAGAAATACTGTAAAAAGCGTTCTTCATGTTTAACTTCTAGAATTTTATTTTAGGATTTTATATGCTTTATGCTATGCTGGCAAATTGAAAAAATATTGGATCCTTATATGGAGAACCAGCAATTTCCCACAGCCCTGCTTTTATGGCACTGAACGCATTTCATTTTGTATGTGATTTTCCCCAGTTGCCAACTGACTACATCATGCAGTTCCTTTGGCTTATTCTTTCTGTCTTATGACCATCAGCAGATATTTTGAGTAGCATATTATAAAGCCACAGATCCTTTTGCTGCCTTGGATTTTGTCTCTTACCACTGGTAATGGAAAGGCTCTTATTAATTCTGTGGTGTCAGCAAGGGTTGCAGACAACGTTGGAGAGCCCCACTGTGAGTGACCCTAGCAGTTGCCAGCATTTGCCCTTCATGCTGGCAAGGAAGGACATGCCTGCCATCTCCAGCCATCCAGCAGGCATTTTTCAAAAGCAGCATGAAATTGGAGATCTGGAGAGAGAGGAGCAATAGCACTGATGCTTGTAAACAGTTCAAGATGATGTGCAAATCCTCAGGGTGATCTAAGTGTATAGGAGACGTGGCTGAATTTGAGGCATACTGCTGGAATTGAGAATAACTGGAGGAGACAGGGCTGGGTACAGAGAGGATGGTGGTGGTGTTTGCAGATATACAATATTCTCACATGGCCAAAAAATATTTTATGAAAATGCATACTGACCACAAACTGAAATTGAGTTATAGAAGTACAGAGAGAAGGGTATGTGTGTTGTTGCTTGTCCACCCCTTCTGTACTGGGACTGCATATAGATTCTTGCATCCAGCTGTGGGGGTGGCAGCAACACGAAGTTCATAACAGCCTGAAGAATTATATGGTATTTAGGACACTGCATGCATTTTGAAGAGAGCTTGTAGGAGCGTAACAAATGGTTGAAGCATGATGCAAGCAGAGTGCATAAAATTGTGTACGTGGAATAGCTTTGCTCAGTGATAACGTGGAGAGGGCTAAGACAATAGTTCACGTATCTGAAAACTGTAAACCTTACACAGAAGTAGCTGTTACTTAAGAGGCTGTGAGGGATTATGAATAAAAATCAGTAGTATGTTTAATGGGAATAGAAGGAAGAATATTTTCACTGTCAGATCTCATAACTTGTAGAACACTTCTTCTGGGAAGCTACTAGAGCCATGTCTCTGGAGATGCTCAAATTTAGACTGCATAGAGCAGAATGCCTACTACTGGGTGCTGATCCTTTGCTGGTAGGATTATGATTGCCTGCAATGTTTGGCTGTTACCCATTCTGTTGAAATGTTTCCTGGCATGATACATGAAGGGGTTTAGGGCCATAAAACATTTGAGTTTATGTTGATATAATGCTTGGGATACAAATATCTGTGCTGAATTGTCACTGTCACTTCTCAGAGCCAACATTTTTTATGTGAAAATGTGTCCTAAAAGACCTCCATGTGCACAGCTGTCATTGTGAAATGTATGTCACTTGTGGCCAACAATGACGGACCATTCACTAAACCCTTTGCTGTAAATGGCTGTTTGGGCCAAGAACAAGTTTAGGTAGGGTGACTTTGAGAACTCTTTCATCACTGCTTTCAAATTGTTTTGAGTTGATTATTTTCTTCCCTTTTCTGTGCAGAAAGAATGTTGACTTACAGGATGTAATGTGCAGGAGGGTAGAGAGGGCAGATGCTAATTGCAAGTCACTGAGCTTGGGTTAAGACAGCTCTTAATCAGTGGCTACTTCTTGCTTGTATAAGACTGGTGTAGAAATGAAAATGTTCAGCCTGACAGCTATAAAAAGTTGCAATAAGGAATTGAGTCATCAAAAAAGTGCCTGGGTTGCTTCTTCTACTTCTTTTCTTCTACTTTTTTTTCCATCACAGGATTGCAGTAAAAGATTTATCCAGTTTTTGAACTGTGCTTGATTAGTAAGCACAGTTAAACATTTAGTTTCTTCTAAAATAATTTACTTTGTTTTGGAACAGTTCTTTATTCCCTCTGATCCACACACTGACATTGTTTTTATTTCTTGCAGTATTTCATCTTTTACTGGGAGTTCTGTGTTATAGGGAAGACTGTCTCACAAATATTACTTGTTTGGTAAATACTTCAAGAAACTATGTAGAGCTAACTGTTCTGGGATCTCAGAACGGGAGCTTGGCATTAACTTCTTGTTCCCTTCTATTCTCTATATCCTCTTGAGCTAGGAGGTCCTTACTGTGCAGCTATCCTTCTCAGACAAAGATGTTTTTGTGAGGAATTTTTATATCTTACTGACATTTTTTTTTCCCATTCTTCTCTCAGAATTTGTGGGATTGTCGTATTGAGGTTGCTTGTTACCCAAAATTGAAATTGTAATACGTTATTTATCATATTGAACTTAGTATTATGGCATGAAGTATTCATGGTTGTTTTGAGCAGTCTTTTTTTTTCCATTCATTATTGGCATTTTATTACAACTCTATTCATATTAATGTATTTATTATCATGTGTGCTATTGACATGTGCTTATAATACGTGTATGTATATTTAGTATATAAAATCTTTCAGAAGCAAAATAGTCACGGTTAAAGGGCATCCTGAAAAGTTCAAAGGGGAGGTTTATGGGGTAGCCATTTTTGGAGCAGAAGCCATAATCTCTAAAGTTTAGGCGTTAAACCCTGAAAACCTCCCAGTTAGTGGTTAACCATGTGAGCTCTTTGCTGTCACATGGATAATAGGCAGTCCATTTTGCTTTCTTCTAACAAAAAGAGAAACAACTGTTAGCATGGTTGTGCTTAGCCACATCAGACTTATCGTCTGTATTTAGGGTATATAATAGTTCCTTTAAGGATAAATTTATATGAAGTCAGAAAGGTTTTTTTTTTTTTTTTTTTTGTTCAGATATAATTTGGCAGCTATAGTTTCTTTACCATTCAATTTACTGTTTTGTTTTATCTGGATGATTTGGAGTAGTTTGCATACATCTTCATACACCACTGAAAATTTCTGCATGGAATTCAGATTAAATAAGGTTAAAGGAAATGAGAATGATGTGAATGACTGTAAACATACTTAAGAGTCATTCTGCAAGAATTAAATGGTTGGAGTTAATTCTCCTGGCTGGTGCTATTTAGTTTTGCTTTGTCTTTAAAACCCCTTTCACAGAACACAGAAAACTGTAACTCAACTCCTAAAATCCAGATGTACATTTTGCTGCCTGGTAGCAGTTCAAGGGCTATTCTTGTTTAAATAGCAAGGCAATAGGTGCTATGTGCGACAGTCAACAAAACAGACTCTCTGACAGCCAGAACCCTCTGGAGAAATTTTTTAGTGGGTGAGAATTCTGTGCCCTAGCTGATTAGGAATAGGAAAGGATGCCTTTGTCTTTAGGTCACGAGTCTGAAGGAAGGTTGCAAATTCCTTACTGGAGCAAAACCTTTTTGTTGCTCATCTTTCAGTGAGCGAGTATTGACACTCCGTGCCAGTCCATAGCTTACCACTGCTCTTTCTGATGTGTCATTTTATATTTTTATTGTACTAGCACCTTCAGCTGAATGAAAAGAGCCCTATGTATACCCAGCCTAAGTAGGCAATTATTTTCGGTGTTTTAAACAGTAGCAGACGTGTGTGTAGGATTATGTCCATGTTCACTAACCTTGTTGGCTTAAAGCTCATGTGACTGCAGAATACTAGCTTGTTATCCAGCTAACTGGGTCCCTTTTGGTTTTATACTTGCAGAAAGGAATGTATTTCGCCTTGACTGTTTTGTTGGTATTGTTGATCGGTGTGTATTGTACTCTTGAAGGCGAATGTAGTAATTAGAATAGAACCCTTCCTTGCTTTCATTTTCCCAGAAATATATCAAACATACTGATCTCCCAAATCTGTTCATCTGTTTCATTAAGCTTTTCTGAAGCTCCATGCCATTCTGTGACTCTTCAAAACCACCATGATAGTGTAGCTGTTTTTACTGAAGTCATTTTTGCAACTGTTTGCAAAGAGCTCTGGTGCAGAACTCCTGGTTATTATTATTATTATTATTATTTTCTTTTTAAACTACTTTCTATTGCAACAGGTATTTACCATGTCTGAAATGCCAAATAATAGAGGGGTCAACTTCCTGAATTTTGAAGCAATGCTTCAGAAATGACAGTAAAGACAGGTTATGAAGTATATGCGGAATGATCATGTCAAGGTGTTTGATGTTGTTTGGTTGGTTTTTATTTCAAGGAGTTTAGTTGATTTATTAACACTTTCTCAAATGGAGTGCTGCAACTTACATCTCAGAAATTAGTCCTAGTTTGTCAAGTAACAAAGTAACCTCTTCAATAGTAATTTGCCATTCAAGGTGAAATAGATCAGATGTTTTAAATAATAATAATAGATTAAATGCTTAAATCCTTATAGGAATAAAGAGTCAAGAATAGGATGCAAAATTTTCAAAATATTTCTTAAAATTCAACAGTAAAATAGCCCAACAACAGTAGGAGTAATTGGCTGGATCATGGGTTGTGACAACTCTGCTCATGTGTTGGTTCAGCACTGCTGCCATTTTACAGAAGTGCAAGCTGAAATGCATGAAGCCAATCTACCAGATAAACTCATGCTAATTATTTTGTTCATTTTCAACCCTCTCAACTCTAGAGTTTTTTGTGTGCCAGGTCACTGCCACATAGAGGGGCTGAAGACCTGGCTGCTGATTCTTTGAAAACAAACAAACAAGAAATGCTTTACAGGACAAGTGGAAGACACTTGTGCTTGGAAGACAAAGTGCTTGGTGTTGTTGAGCAGATGGAGAGAAACCTCTCAAAAATGCAAAAGTAATTGTTATGGCTAGTCAACTCTCCTTGTGTTTCTTCAGTAGTCATGACATTACAACTAGCATTGTTGCACTCTTTCCTGAACTCTGACCTGAACTTCATGGAACATGCGATAAGGAAAGCTGTGAAGAACTAATACAATTAATGTGCTGATTGCACTTTCCACCCCTGTGTATAAGACATTTAATGTGTTCTAAATACACATTTCTCCTTTCCTGCTCAAGTTCTCCTTCTGGCTATTAAGTATATGATGTATTCTGTGCAACTGAGTATTGCATCTATAGTAGCAGTAATGCAGTCAGTGCTGTCTTAAAACAGATTACATTACATTTTCTAGCTGAATGTAAATGAACACAAATGGTGTTGGCAATCTGGAACAATCACTAGATCTTTATTTTCATGTAAAGAAATTTCTGTGATTAAAGTAGTCAAATCAAAAGTTTTCCTCAAAATTAAAAAAGTCAAGTGTGTATTTTCTTGCTGTTCTTTTCCTTGTGAACATCCACATTATGTGGATACATGAGCAGTATGTATGTAAACTTCCTTTCAGTGCCTCTCTTCTCATAGAAGTCACCAACTTTTAGAGTAGAGATTCTGCAGTATCTTTCATGGGCTTCAGGATTTTGTTTAAAAAAAAAAAAATCATTAAATTCTATTCAACTTCTTGTTTTCTCTCCTCACTGCCAGCTAGATTTTGAGAAGCCTTCAATCCCCAGATAACTGCATCAGCTTTGAGTCTTTTCTGAAAGATCCTGGGGGATATTTTCTGAGTCTCCTCTTTCATCTTCTTATGTCAGGCCTGTTTTATGGTTTCTTGTTTGCTGATGGACTCTTCAGGAAGTCACTGACATTTGTTCCTTACCATTAAGTCAATAGATGAAGAAATGCAAAAGCTTCTGGCTACCTCTGCTATCCTTGTCCTGACACTGAAGAGGAAGTCGTCTTCTTAGCAAGTGTCATTTATCTGCTGCATCCCACCTATGAAAATGCCAGTCCCAAAGCCAGAAGAATATTGGCCATTGACATGTTATTACTTTAAAAGAAAAGGTCCAGCAGATTTAGTAGGTGATTGTTCAGAGCACTATGATGACTCACAGAGGTGTTGACTCCATGCATGAAATACGGAGAAATGGGGTAGACCAAAGCTTGCATTTAACTTTGTCAGTTGAATTAGATCATCTTAGAGATTCCATGATTGAGAACAACATAGAGTTCATTGCCAAGTCTGGTATATATTTTGCAGATCCCATTTCTTACATTATACAAAAGAAATTTTCTTTTTCTCCGCTGTTACATTTTTGTGTAGAGCCCATTCAAATAAATAGAAGTATTTCCTTCAGTCTCTTACGAAGTGTGTCTTCAATCTTTATATAATGCATAAACAACTTCATAATGCTACTTACTTTTGTTGGTGCTGCACAGAGATGACTGGACAGTAAGAGCAAAGATAGAGTAGCAACAACGCTAGTTCCATTGCTGATACCCCCCTGTCATGGTGTTCAGCCAGCAGGATGTGCAGAGTGAAAGACCAATGGTTTTGTCAGGCTGCTGGGCTTCTCCAGCCTCTGATGTCTTCGCGCAGCAGCAGGGTTGTTAAACAGTCTGGAATGCATGGGATTACTGGGGAATGGTGAAGTATAAAGGGAGTTTAGGAATTGAACGGGGCCAGGACCTTTCAGATTTACATTCGGTTCGGTGCTAGCAAGATGTACATACCAGGCTTAAATGCACTTTCTGTTTAAAAGGGATTAAATGGTTAAGTTCAAAATTCCTTATACTCTGAGCACGGTTAAGATGGTTTATAGCTAACAGCGTGCAAACTAGACCTCCTAGGTTTACTTACAAAATAGATTTATATGTTCATTTATATTCTTAAATATTAAGAACGGGAAAAGAATTAACAGTTCTCTACAAGCTGCTGTAACACATTTTTCACCTTATATGGAGAATTGCCTGCCATTTATCAGGCAGCATTAGGATTTGCTGTTATTGTCACGTTCCTTAACATTGGAAGACATCACATTTCTCTGACTAATGAATCAAGTCATAAGCTTATATTTTTTGCAGTTTGAATGATAGGTCTTAATCCAGGAGTTGCTGGGATGGGCAGTGCTTCTTCTGAAAAACAGCAATATGTAAATTTCAATTCTATGTCACTGAGTTGGTTCCTCAGCTCTGTCAGAGAAAATGAGACAGTGAAATTGTGTTTCTGTCTGGAGTCATGTCAAGTCCCTTCTCACTAGCTCTTCAGCTTCTGAAGAATGCAGTATGAAGGAAAGTTGAGGAGAGTGAAGGGAACGACTCACAAACAGAGCTCATGTGGCATTTAAGAGGGCAAACCTCAGCATTTTGTACTACAGTGTAGTAAATTCCTTTGAATCATAGAATCATAGAATGGTTTGTTTCGGAAGCTGCCACTTCATTGACTCGGTTAGACACTCAGTGATAACTGTTGGCTATGAAGTCATTAAGAGTGCAGTGAGAATAAATACATCACAAATTCATCGTTCAAATGTGACATTAAACAAGTGGAAAGTACAGAAATACAGAGAAATGATCTATAGTCACTGATGTCTCAGATTAGAGAAGCAGTACAAAAGAATGAAAAAAGAAGGCAATTATAAAATTTCATTTTACAGTTGTTTAAAAGCACAGAGTAGGAGTACTGATGAAATCTGTGTTCACTGAATTTGGATGATGAAAGATCAGTATCTGGTCTGATTTACTGGAGTAATTTAATTTAAAAAGAGAAGCACTGTTGGCAATATTTTGAGGATTGTGGCAATTGGTAGTGCAGTAAGCATTGCCTACTACCGCTTATTGTTTTTGCATTATGTAGACCACTATAAACTATTAGAGTGCTCTCCGCAACTCTTGTGAGTTGAGTTTGCCTTTTAACTGCAGAGACTTTTCTGTGGTACTATCTGGGAAATAAAATACTATTAAATGGTAGTCATTCGATGCAATGCAATGATTAGAGAACCTGGCCCGTAATTGTTGCTGTATTCACTTCAAGACAGATCCAGAAGAGTTAACTGGAAAATGATACTCGGGTTTTTCTTGCTCCATAAAGGCAATGTTGGCTGTGTTTTCTTGAATAATAAGATGGAAGGAAGAATTCATGAGCCTAGGAACATTTGGAGCCAACAGAAACAAAAGGATAGTTTATATGGCTAAATACTTTTGAAAAACCAACATTTGAAACATTTAGCCAAGTGGTTGCGTGGAAGTATCTATACAATTTTGTGCAGGGTAGCGCAAAAGACACACATTTTTATTTTCTGTGCGCTTGTGATTTTCCTATTCTTCCCTTTCTTCACCAGAGGTTAAACAGATTTATTATCATGTATGGATATAAAAGATCTTAAACTACAAACATTTATTTTTAGGTCTCCACCCTTAGGTTTTGGATTTTGTGAGCAGATATTTCAGTAAATTTACATCTATATAGGGAAACTTGCAAATTGAATACTGCGCAAATCCATGTTTTAAAAAAAAGCAATTGCTATTCTAGAAGGTAAAAGATGTAATAAGAAAGCCAAGAAAAAAGTTGCTTTTTTGTTTGCTACTAAGGGAATGATCAGTGTTTCCTGCTGGGTTTTGCACCCTGCAATTGGAGATCCTGGCGTGCCAGTGGTCTAAATAATGCTAGGTTTTGTGACTAGTTGACACTACATAATACTGGGAATGGGGTGACTTAAATATACAGCCCTTGCTCAGGCAGAACACCCACTGAAATCACATTTAAGTGTCGTCAGTGGAAGCTTTGCCAAAAAAATCACTATGGATTTGACCCCAAAGTTATTACTACCAAATTTCTTATATAAGTCTTTCATTATCGTGTTTTTCAAGAATGGAGTTCTTGATTGAATCCTGGAATTCATTATAACTTTCAGTTTTACCAGGGTATCAGCCCTTAAATCTACATTTCCATTGGAAAAAATATATGTATTTTTTGTTATTGCTCAAAAAGAAGTAGTAAGCATACTTTGTGGCTTAGGTAGGCAATTGCCTGAGGTGCCCAAAAGAGGAGCGTGGGCTTCCTGTCTCCCTATGTGAATAGAGGAGAGAATTATCTCCAGAAGAGTCTTTACTTAGTTACAGTCTGTGTTGTCTTTTGGATAAGAGTCCAGTCCTACCACTACCCTCTTAGCATCAGAGGTGATTTAGGGTACATACTTGTTTAGGAATCAGGTCAGATGGGTTGGTAGGTTCAAGACCTACTGTGATTTGTAGAAGTAATATCTAACTTGGTTCAGAATTCCTTTTTAGAAGTTAGTGGGTTATCTTTTTTACCATGGATAATGAAGACTGTGATAGAGCTGCATTGTTTAGCATAGAAAATCCTGTGTTACTGCAGGACACAAAGTAATGTTTCTTATTTTGCATGGCTAAATCTACAGTACTCCTGCCTTCCCCTGTGTAAAGCAATAACAACAAAAAGGAGGGAGGAGACATATTTAAAGCTATTCTGATATGCCTTTGTGCTTCCAATTGCTTTATTCAATATTTATATTAAAAACATTGTAGGTGGAGGTGGCAGGAGTACCTTTAAGCATGCCTTCTATATTCTGTTTTAATATAGTATTTTCACCTGTGTTTAGTTCTTGCCAGCCTTCAGACATTCATATGAAAAATATTCCAGTGTTTTTTTTTTTTTCCTGCCTCAGGCTGAAACCTCTTGGAAAAAAATTCAGCAGAATAACTCCAAAAGCTTTTGAAAGAATGCTTCACAAAAATTAGAAAGGTTTGTCAACCTTGTTTAGCCAGCCATTCCTTAAAAGAATAGTTATACCTTTGGGAAATAGAGAGGGGAGTCAGGATGGCTTTTGTAGCCTCATGGAAATAAAATCAAATTCACTAACTTGAGTAGGTTGGTTTAAAAAATAAATAAAAATCATTACTTGCATGTTCTCAAGAGTCGATTAAATGCTTACTGATAACATCTTTTAGTACACCCACTATATAAAATGTGCTTCAACTGTGCTAGCCTCTGTATGTGCTTGGGGTAGAGAATATGATTGGTGGTATTGAGTGCCAGACTGGGCAGCCCTGCAGTGCCATCTGCCTCTGCTTTTGTCAGAAATGAAATTATCACGGTATTTAATGGTCTTCCAAATTCAGTAGAGCTTTATGTCAACACATACCTAAGAATAATCAAAAAGCAGTTGAAATCACTGCTTCATTCATTCATTATTGTAGTCATTCATGCAGTAATTCCTGACAAAGCTAGGGCTAGAATGTATTGTCTGCTCCATATCCTACTCTCAGTAGTGCACAGGATGAGAGGTGATCCCCAAAGAACATCAACTTTTGTCTTTTAACTTTCTCCCAGTTTGCAGTGGAGCTCTGGGACTGCCAGTTTTTAGAATTTTAACAGTAGATCTTTGCTATTTTAAAGTCATAGCTCTGAGAGAGTCTGATGGTTGAGGTTGGTGGCAAAACAAAGGCCTGTCTGAGGAGTTTTGAAGGATGGGAATGAAGTGGCCACAGATATATCAGCATTTCTCCATTCAGGATCCTGAAGACTTCGTATAGTCTGTGATCCTTTCTCCTCTGTTTTTATTGTTCTTTCAGATTTATAATGATATAATAGAATCATAGTATCGTAGAAGCGTAGAATGGCTTGGGTTGGAAGGATTGTCAAGTTCCAAGCCCCCTACCACAAGTAGGATTGCCAACCACTAGATCAAGTATCAGATCAGGCTGCCCAGTCCCCCATCCGACTTGTCTTTAAATACCTCCATGGACAGGGCTTCCACAACCTGTCTGGGCAGCCTGCTTCAGCATCTTATGACCCTCTCAGTGAAAATTTTCCCATGACTTCTAATCTAAGTCTTCTCTCCTTTTGTTTAAAACCATTCCTGCTTGTCCTATCACTATCTGCTCATGTAAAAAGTTGATTTCCACCCTGTTTATAGTCTTCCTTTAATTGTCAGAGGGCAGCAATGAGGTCACCCCGTGGCTTTTTCTTCTGCAGACTGGACAAGCCCTCCTCCTTCAGCCTGTCTTCATAGGAGAGGTGCTCCAGCCGTCTGATCATTTTTGTGGCCCTCTTCTGGATCTTCTGGACAGTGCTGGTGACTCTCACCTTTCCGTGTTTTAAACTTTTTTTCAAAGCTTAGCTCACCCAGCAGGCACAGAATGATCACCCCAGTGTGAAGTGCTAACTGATAAAAGCAGTTGTAGAAGGAATGCTTTCGATTATATAAACTCCTATTGAAGTTGTGATTAGTGAGAGTCACCAGGAACTTTTCTGGATAGGAGAGTTTGTATTTGGGCGGGTGAAGTGGACGTGGAGAGGGAAGCAGTTGCCGGCCTTCAGTCTTGGCTGAGTAAGTGGGCTAAGAAATAGCTCAGGAATGTAACAAATAGATAATTGCTTCCTGAGTATAAACACCTAGGTTGTTTTTACAGCCTTGCTTTAATCTGCTGCCTTAACAATGATGAAGAATAGCGTTTTGTTGACTTTCACTTCACACAGCCAAGGGTGAATGTTACCATGAATGTCCCAGCAACTTGCAGCAGTCATGATACACTATTAGGCTGTTAAGGTACTCTGTAAGATCTGTTTCTTAGTGCTAAGGAACATGCTTTGTTCCTTAAAAGCAAGAAAAACACTTTTAATTTAAAACTTGAGTGAAAATGTTATCAAAAGTGCTAGCTTTATGCTTTTAATTTGGAAAAAAAGAGAACAAAAAACAACATAAGGGATATAGAGTAAGCTGAAACAATTTTTTAAGGCCTCTGCACTGTAAAATCTTACATAAGATTTAATCAGTGGCTGAATAGTACATTTATCTATCTGACAGCTGGAATTAATGGTGGGTGACTTCCCAGGGAGTTCAGGTGCTGAGGTAAGCAGGAACAATTCTGATGTTTCTGTTAAACACTGATGTGCTACATTTTTCACAAGTATTTTAGGCAAAAAGATATAATTTTGGTCTTTGAGGTTAATATATTGAAGTCAACTCTTTCCACCATTTTGGTTATTTTATATTGGCTATGAATGTCCTGATGAAGATACAGTATTAAAATACTGAGTTATTTTCTTATACATAAGATGATGATTTAACATACGAAAAACAAAAAGTATAAATTTGCTAGAAAAGAGGAACTGGAATACTTGAGAATAATTTTAAAAAGTTATATATTCTCAAGTATATCCGACAACATGATGTCTGCAAAGTGTAATGTCAAAATCTGTTAAATTTTGTATCTGCCATTAGACGTGAGCAATGGCCCATTGGTAATGTTGCTAGCACTGTGGGAATCTGAGGCTTTTCTTCCTACATATCCCTTGTTTGGCTTTCTCTGTTAGCTTCATGCAGAATTTCACAGAAACCTTTTCTTTTTTCTCTCAGAAGTTTTAATTTCTTTTGAAATTTTGCTTAGGAGACAAACAGCTTTCTGTTGTTACCATTGTTTTTCTTCTTAGTACTTGCTTTCCGTGTGTTTTCTAGTGAATATAATGTAAGGTTTAAAAAACAAATGGATTCTCCTTAAGTCTTTCTATCTTTCATCTTTTTTCCTTCTTTGCTTCCCATATCTGCAGGTTCACTCCTGAACAGTAGCACAGTTTGTGGGTTGCTCCTGGGTCCTCAGTCTGAGCTTCGAGGTAGAATAACACCGCTGTTGCTTTAAGCCCACAGTGTTACTTTATATAGATATGGTCTGGTTTATAATGTTGCCTTAAATACACAATAAGGGAGTTCATCTCCATTTCAGAAAGTGTTTATGACTGATCTCTGCCTGACTAGGAATGTTTTATTCTTAAGTTGCTCCACTGCAAAAATGTTTTGAAGTCCCAAGCTGGTACTGGGGCTTCACTTGTGCTCTCTGAAGGTTGATTTCTGTCAGCACTGGTGAACCATGGCTTTGCATTTGTCTGTGAATAGATCAGGCTCAATTTTGGTATTTCTGTGTCTGCTTCCAATCAGTCACCTTCTTATTAAGTCTGCATCACTGAACTGACCTATGAGTGCCCTGTGACTGTCAAAAGCCACAATAGGATGCAACTGGGGCCTCAGTCCTTTGCAGTAAAATAGGCAAATTTTCTTCTTTCCATAGCTTGTTTACAAAATAACCTCAGAATAATTGATTTCTGAAAAAAACCCTCCTCCATCAAACATAGTGGCAACAGAATAAAGTGACCCAGAAAAGGATTTATTCTAGATGCTCTTAAAATGGCATGTTGATGTAGGATGAGATTTGCTCACTTCACTTCTGCTGACGCCACTTATTGATTATGTATTGAGTTGACAGAGGCCAATGGAAAAATCCTTTCTGTCCATGTACCAGAACTTCTGTAGGACTGCTGTGTGTCCTGCATGGTGACTTGGGCTTTGAAAGTAAGTACAAAGGTAAATAGTGCAAACTATCTGAAGTGTACACAGGAGTGGAGATTATCTGAATCATGCAATTGATGCTGTGGAAGACAAAGCTCTGCCTCTCTCTGACCTGCCTGACCTGGCTGTCCAGTCTCCCTCATACCTATCTTTCTAATGTCATCTGGTGACCAAAGAGGGATTGTGCCTGCACACAGAGCTGAATCACCACCTTGCAGGAGACCTTCCTGGATGAAGGAAAATGGAGTGGGAGGGGTTATTTGGTAGAACTGGTCTGGGAATCAGCTTTCTGCCTCCAGGCCTCTGGGAAAGACATGGACTCTCCCTTGTTTATGGACAGGACTGTGAGGAGGGAGATCATAAGATGGGGATGTTTTCTTTTAGTGTAGAGGCCAAGAGGGCATTTTCCTGAAAAGAGAAAATTTAGCTAATCTTGCTTGCTTATCAGAACATCAGCAGACAGAATTGTGACCTTAAAGACAGGTGACATGCAAGCTCTACCAAATTAAGGTCACTGTGAATTGTGGTATACAAATATGGTCAAGGAGCTGTTACCTGTTTTTCAAGGGTAAAAGACTCAGGATCAGGCTGTAGGCCAAGATGCAGCTGGAGGTCTTTTGGTGAGAGCTGAGAGCTTAAGGAAAAATGATGAAAGTTTTAAATGAGGTTTTCTACTTGATTGTCTCCCTAGGTGGGATGCTGAAACTCACTTTCTGGGTGGGAGTATGCCTGGTTTCATTTGTGGTATGTATATAGCACTGTGTATGTTCTCATCAAGCACCGGTGTCATCCTTCATGGCTTGGCCTTTCTTACTGATCCATGGCTACAGGTTTTTGGCAATGCTTTGCAAATATATATTGATCTCCTAGCCTAGGTTTGTTTATTATTCAGAAATGTGATGAAGTTAAAAAGAAGGCTATGAAATCCAGGGCAAGAAAGCATGGAGTTTCCTAAAGAGGAAAGTAAAATAAAAAGTATCTCAGCAGCATAATACTGAAGGGTTTTTCTTGCTGTGTTGCGGAGCTTTTTGTTCTTTTTTTTTTTTTTTTCTTTTCACTTTAAGTTGAATGAGGAGGAAAACAGTTTAATCCAGTACTAATTAATGCACATTTCTCTGAGGTGGAATGATCTCTGTTCAGTCACACCTTCAGAGTGACTCAGGTGGATTAATCAATGATAATCTTTCTAATTAAAACTTCTGCTGAGAGAAGCTTTCAGCAGTGATCAGTGGTTTTTGTGTAACTAGTGAATTAAAGGTAAATAATATTAACACAGTGGTCGTTTTTACTTTTTTTTCCAGTTGATCATTCAAAGATTAGGAATGACTGATTGACTGCTTTGTGTTTAGTACATTTGCACATTTAGAATGGCTAGATTTTTCTCCTTTGTTTTTTTTTTTCTTGTTCTGTGTGCAGGAGCAGCTTACCTGTTATTATATCTGATCTTCACTGTCACACTATTTGCTGATATTTATATTTGTTTACTCCTCTTTTATACAGCAGAAAGATAGAAGTGTAAGTACAAGATTAATGGCAAACTCTGGTTCTAAAACCATAGTGCTTACTGTCTTACTGCAGGTCATTCTGTTAAAAAAAAAAAATAAAAAAAATTACCAGCTGTGCCTACTTGTCTGTCCTTAACTAAATGGCAGATCCTTTTGCGTTGTATTTACCATGTTATGGCACTGCGTTTTGGCATCTTTAGTATACTGAAGGATTGTACTGCTTTCTGAGATGTGTTTGAGGTTTGTGTGAGAATTATTTCCATATGGCAGTTCTGTCTTTTGATTGCTTTCTTTTTGTTACCTTTATCCATTTTTAATGCATGGAAGATATTTTCCTGTTGATTCCTTTAGAAGTGCTTTACCCGGATTAATATTTTGATGAGAATAAGTGGTATTAAGAGGTTTGTTTTATGAAAGAGGTAAGAAGAGTGTTGTAAGATTGTTGATGTAATGTCTACTTCTCCCTAGCCTGCTATAAAAATATATTTGAATGACTAAAGCTCTGAATGTGTGCAGCAACATGCTGCATTTTATTGGGAGCTTCCTCATATTAAGCGTTATTATTAAGGACTCTGCAAATATGGGGAAATGCTATCACAGAGCTGGCACAGAATTGCTGCAAAGTTTTTGCTGACAGTGGCAAACTTCTTTCAACATTTGGTGGACATTTTGAGGAGGGACATTAGGACCTCTCTGACAGTTAACTCACTGGGAGTGTTGGGAACACTTCAGAAAAACTGGCCCTTCCTGGCCAGTAAGTTTTTTTTTTCAAGAAACAGGATGTAGACCTTAACAAGTTTCTGAGTGAAGCTTGACTGGAAGGGAGGTATTGTGTTACTTTCTCATAAGTTGACTCTTTCATTATCTGAAGTATTACACCATTTGCCTGCTATAAACATAGTACTCTCATTTCTTCCAGTTTTTACCCACATTGAAATGTTTTGGCTGTACATTTACAAACCTTGGATAAACGAGTTTTAGTATTGCGAGATCATCACAGCTGTAATTAGCAAACAGCCAACTACATTTCTCCAATGCTAGGGCCAACGAAAATCCATCAGAATCAGGTTTACACTGAGTACAGAGTTCAGGTCTACATTGCTGAAATTGTGTGCACACTGACACAAGTTTGCGTTTAGCTTCTCCTAGCTCTTGCATTACTCTCTATTCCTGCCAAAGTGTTAGTAAAGAAGTTCCATCTGTGAAGAGATGGCAATGGGTTAAGGTAGGAAAGGGAATATACCCAAGCAGCTCTCTGCTGTGAGCTGAAACCTGGAAAGGGATAGAGCACTTCTAATTTCAGGAATTTTGGAAAGATTCATGTAGGTGAAAACAAGCTGCTGTTTACATCTTTTGAGTTTTAATTGCTGGTCAGGAGTTAGGTACCATAGTTAATGAAGAACTGTCTCTTTTGAGAAGCACCTCATGGGGAAGGAAAACACAGTATGGCAAAAGTACATCGGTCATGTTAGCAACTCTATGAGCTTTGCAACAGAAGTCATCCATGCTGCATAGGTCAGCAGTGTGTTACCTGAAGTCCATCGCCATTTTGGTGTTGTGCGCTCTAAATGTTTGGTGTTGATAGCTATCTGCTCCTTCCCACAGCAGAGCAATTCTCTGTTTTGTAGAAGGAAATTTGCAAGTGGATTTTATGATAACAGTGGAGAAGAATATTACTTAAGCCTTATTACTCATGTTTCCTTTGGGTGTAACTTACAGCCTGATACTGCTCCTTATTTTACTGACCCATTGTTAATTTGTCCCTTTTGTATTGTGGCTTTGCTGCTTGTATTACTTGCTATTTTGTCTGCATTTTATTTTAGTGGGGCAGTCTTTGTTTTTCAGTGAAGTCATTTTGAGACTATTGCGAAGTAGGAATATGCTCTAATCCTACTAAATTGTCTTAGTAAAAGAAAACATGTAGTTCTATCTAGCTCTTTTTTTCTGCTTGACTGTTTAAATGCAAGAGCAACCACTAGTTCCTATTTTATGTGTACTGCTTTAATTGAGAGTCTATTTTGTTATATGCTGATTCTATCACCTGGCTTGTCAGTGAAATCTGCCTTTTGAAGTAGGAAAAAATTCTTAGTTTTAGTTGTGCTGTAGTTTGTCAGTTTAAATGTTGTAAAAATAAGGATATTTCTTATGACAAGGTTCTGTGTGCCGTGAAGAAGCTCTTGAAAATCAGCCATGCCAATTTAAACATCACAGCAAGTATTGTAATACAGTCTGACAGTTTGCAGTATGAAGACAACAGAATTTGTAGAGCAAGAAGTTTTCCTTGCCAGCTTTGGGGAGCTCAGTTAGACACTATCTCCAGTATAATCATATGGAACAAGTAGATCAGTGATATCTTCTGTCTTACTGTTTTCAAGTGGTGCAGACAGAAGAGCAGCAGGTTAGTCTGTATCTGTCTGCTCAAAAACAGAATGCTGTTCTCAGGAGCGTGGCTGGGCTGCTGCAAGCAACCTTGCATAGATCTTTGTAGCTAAAGCATGGCTATTTTATGAGGTCATGGCTGGGATTTGGTAGGCACTATTCACAGTCAGTGCCTCTGCTGTAGAAGGACTCCATGCTGATGATGGCTCCTTTGAAGCTTTCTTTCCTGGTCAAGTGGATTGGGTGGGGATAATGGAGTTATTGCAGCGCAGATCTCCTCCTTACAACAAACCAGGATGGCTCAACAAATATTCCTCTGAGGCACATGTTGACATTTGTTGTGTTGCTGGTTTCTGAAGTTTTTTGCTGCTGCTCATGAGTGCTGAACTAATGTATCAATTCGGTGAAGGTGCTTCTAGTTACTCTTCTTGGGTGAGTTGTCTGCCTGTGAGAGGTTTATGGTTTAGCTGGCAGTGGTTCAGAACTGAACTTATTTCTAATGTACCCTGGCATCCACGTGTTAACAAAATGTTTTTTGTTTTTCAGATTGCCAGCACTAAGAAAACAGCAAAAAATCTTCAGCTCGTTGAGCAACAAGGGCAGTGTTTAGGAATACATCCCACCCTTGTGTTTTTGCTCCAGGATGCAGAGAGAAGGAAGGCATGCAGAGCGCAAATAATTATGCAAGGTTGGTTTGTTTATATTTTGTTGGTTTGCTTATTTTTGAATGAATAAACTGGATTATGAGAGTTACAGGCCAAGGTCTAGATACAGCCAGGTTAAATTCTGGGTTAGTCCCTGAGACTTAGATTTCATATTGGCTGGGTGCCTTTGAGGGTTTAGAGTCAACAAGTATTGAACACTAGTGCTGAGGAAGGAAAATGGAGGCCATCTGAGCTGGGTTTTTTTTCAAGGCACTGATTCAATTCTTAATGACTTTGACTTTGAAATTGGCTATATTTACAAAACTTCTGTACAGACAAGAGTTCAAATCTGTAAATAGCATAGATGCAGTTTTCTGAAGGAGGGAAGGGGAAGGGTTTAGGCTTTTTCCTGCTCAGCTATTTAGAGTGTTATGATGTGGAAAATGCTTGTCTATTAGATGAGATGGAGTGGATGAGCAGTTTCTGGTGCAGTCTATGTTGTTCCAGAATTAGAAAATTGCCGTCAAAGAGAGACCCTATTTCTGATATCTCTCTCCTCAAAGCATAGAGCAGTGTTTTAGTTCTGCTAATTATCAGATGTCTTTCTGCCCTACTCACAGATCTTATGCATGGCATATGAGAGAGACTTGGTCTGGGTTTTGGTGTGGGTTTGAAAGACATGGTGCAACAGTGCTTAGGTTTCCTTCACTCCCTTTGATTTGAAGCAAAGGGGTTGTCATAAGTGTAATTTAACACTAATCATAGTGTTTTATGAAATAGTGATGGGAGAACGTTTATTTAACTTTTCTATATTTTGAATTCCTTAGTATTGTTTGCTATTATCACTTAGAAAAAAGTGTTTCCTCACTATCATACTATGTATAATGCTGTGTACACTACTAATTAACACAGAACATAGGTGTGTTTGAGCTTTAAAGCAATAGCCAACTGCATAGCCCTAATAACGTCACCCTTTGAGAAGTTCAGGCCTGTAGGCATTTCTGCACATTACAAAGTCATAGAAAGCAGGGCTGAATATGATGCATCCAGTTCATCTTCATTCCCCAGGAGTTTGTGTAACACCATCTTCAGCACATCCACTGACAAAGAAAGGGTGCAGTGTTGGAGGGATTGTGACCCTTCCTGTGCTGCAACAGGATTGCTTTTCTCTCCTGACAAACTGTTTTAAGAAAAATTGATGCTGAATAAGCAAGTGAACTCCAAGTTGCAGGTTTCTCTTTGACTGATGTGCAGGTGACTCTTAGCACTGATTATTATACGATATTCAAACATTTAAAAGAAAATACGTTGTTTATTTTGTAACTCTAATCATTTTTAAAATCAGTTTGTGTTGGAGCTTTGTTACAGTTTTAAATGACTTAAGAGTCCTGCAACTTGAAAGGAACTTCGGGCACCCATACCACTGAAGAAAATATGCATGAGCTCTACTTTTTTTGTTGTTTGATTTGTAAAGTATTTAACTTATTCTTTTGTAAAAGAGGTTATTTTTAATACTAGCTCGTAAGTTCAGGAAATATTATTGAATCAGGATGGATTTGCAAGAGCAATGAATATTTTGAACATGACTACAACAGTCTTGAAGCTTTTCTGAATTTTTAAGACTTCCCTCCTCAAAAAAGTAAATCAGTATAAACAACTGCAGAACTGCCAGATTCACATTGACTTTAAAAAAAGGACAGCTGTGATACTATGCCATTGTGATTAATGTAACCAATGTATTTTTCCAGTGTATTGTGCCATGCTTTGCTGCTTCAGGTTACAAGTGTCACTGAGACTGTATACACTGCAGCATTCATGAAAAGTCATAATTCACCATGGAACTCTTCTGGAGGTTCTTTCTAAAATAAATAAACAACAGCAAAAGAAAAAGACTTTATTTTTGTTTGATCCTGTACTATGAAAAAGAGAATACTGGTCCTGATTCTAAAATTTACCAAGACTAGAGGCTTGCTGGGAGATTGGATGCCACAACCATGTGATCCTGTTGATTCTTTTTGCCATGCTTCAGTGCCATGATGTAGATGCACTGTTTGTTGCTTTGCAAATTCTTCAGGTTTGTTAACAGAATTGTTAACTTAATTTCATTTTGCCTGTGATCATCTGCAGCTTTCCAAATAGCAGAGAAAGCCTAGAGCAAGTTTGTCAGTAGCACAAGGTGAATTTAAGAACCATGTGAAGACATGGAAGAGAAAATTACGGCATACAGTTTCCTAATGATAAAGATACCAAAAGCATCCTAAAATTACAAAGCAATGTAATGCATTAAAGCGTTAATTTGCATTTTGGTTAAGGCGTAGCTGCGTTTTTGGACTATCCCTTTAATTCTGCGGTGTTAATTACCTACTGACCAGTTCCTAGGGTAGAAGCAGCAGGAGCAGTGCCTGCAGCAGTTTCCTGACGTAGTGGTTTCTATCAGACAGAACAGTGAGACTCCTAAAGTTGCTTTGTAACGTGGGGTCTACAGCTGTAGGCCAGCAGACTGACTTGCACAGGAATCTAATTAAAAAATCAAAGATATTGAGGAAAGCTCACAAGTGCCATATGTTCTTCTTTACAACCTGAAATGACTCAGCGAATCACAGTAACAAGTTTCATTCTTTCTGCATTGTAGCTGAATTTTGCTACAGAAGACACCTGGTACAAGAGAAGTTATTCAGGCTCCTGATAGTATTAATAACCATTTGAACTTTGTCAGTTATTCCATCAAAGTATGTTCTGGAGATAGAAGTGATTTAAAACCTGGTCTCATGAGGAAAGCACCACTCCCTGTGAGGAGCTGCAACCACCTTGAGGGCTCCCCTCAGCTCCTCTGCTCTGGGCTGAAGAAACTCAGGGACCTCCTCATATGCTTTGCCCTCCAGACCCTTCACCATCTTTGTAGCCCTCCTTTGGATGCTCTCTATATAACTTTGTCCTTAGTTGACACCAGCTTCAAAGTTGCTTTGGAAAGTGATGTGTTCTGTGGTACAAGGTGTAGGAGACCTGAGTTAGGCTGAGAGACGATTACAAGAGAGATACAAGCATGCTAGGGGTGCTAGGAATGAAGTACCTTGCTGTATGTTTGTTTTCACACTGGATCTTCAGTGGTGGTTTAGCCTGAGGAAGATGGACACCTGCTTTTCCAGAGGAGTTTCTTTTGAAGCAAAGCTGATGTCTAATTGAGATAAGTAGATCACTGTGTGCTTACTGTAGAAGCTGTTTAATTATTTCCCAACATTGCTGGCATATGCAGTAAGATATGCAGTAAGACTCAGATGTTTGATTAAGATACAATCATAACTCCATCTGTAGACTCTTGTAACAAATTGTTCATAGGTTAAAGTAATTAAAAGCAAGGCTTGATTCTTTATCTCCTCTCCAAGTGAAAGTCTTAATTGTATGGTTGATTAGTTGAGGAAATGACAAACAGAAATCTGCAGATCCATGTCCCCATGTCCCCCTCCAAGCACACTGATTTGCAGATTTGTCATGGAATGATCAAGGAAACTAATCAAAGGTGAGGGGAGGATATGCACCAGTGCTTGGTGGAAGCCATGAAACAGAGCAGTCTTAACTCTTTTAGCGATATATAATATCAGAAGCAACAGTGTATGTTTACAGTTAATATGAAAAAAGGCATGGATCTAGCAGAAAGAAACTTTCTGGCTTTTTTGGGCAAGCCCTTGTGACTAAAGTTGAATTGTAGTTTAGAAGAATCCAGTAGGTTCAAAATAGGCAGGAAGAAGCAGAAGAAAGGGGCAGTCTACTGATGAAGCTTTGTGGCCTGCTGGTTAGGTCTGTATTCAGGAGGTAATTTCTGATCTGACAGACAACTGTGAAGAAACTCAGCAGTATGTTATTGATTGCCTAAAAAAAATAGAAATAAATCAATCTGTGTATTCGTGGGTTTTTTTACAATGTAAACCTGAAAGGAAATCTAAAGGCCCTGAGGACTTGAAATATTGTTTATATCTCCAAAGTAGGCTCGCTATGCTTATTACCTATAGTTATTTTCTAGATGTACATGAATTTACCAATTTCCTCTGTGTTTTCAGCCGTGGCTCATTCGTCCACTGCCACACAGCTTGACTGTGCTGTCAGCAAAGGCCATCAGCATTATGAAAGAGGACACTGAAAAGTTAGGTGTGCCTAACAGTGTTTAATGATGCCACCCTCCAGCAACAGAGCAGTTCTCCCTGCTACATACATTCAGTTTGACACTCATATCCTGGTCCTGCTGGCAAGATGAGATGTAAGGTGCCACTTTGCCCCTATGGAGCTGTTGCGAGCATGCCATGGGGTGCTTCGAGACATCAACCAACAGCTCAGCCTGTGCTTGCTTCTGCTCTGCATTCATTGAAAAGTAGCTTGCTTATTGGAGAATCCTCATGCAGATGGCTCCTTCCTCTTTTGCTGTTATGTGTGGTGGCAGGGAGGTGATGTGGGTAGCGTGGCTGGTACTTCGCAGCAGCTTTTCCTGGTTGGTATGACAGGACTTTGACCACAAGCAATGATGCTGTCTGCCTAAATATAAGAGCAGGAAGAGTATTTGACTGTTGATATTTCTCTAGGATTCGTTCTGACTGAGCTGATGGTCAGTCAGGGTAGGTGGTTATTCTCCCACCTGAACCTTAGCACTGTAATCAAGAAGATATGAAAATCCCTGACTGAAATACTGACAGCTGCTTCTGTCAGTCTGCTCCCAGAAAAATGTACTCTCCTTATGAAAGTAATTTCTCACTTCTGCTCTCTTTTTCTGACATCCTGCAAAACCTTACTGTGTAATACCACTGAATCTACACAGATTTATCAGAAGTCATCTTTTTTTTTTTTCCTTCTGAAATTCATCAGAACTTTCCTACATCACTTTCCAAAAACCTGAAGATACTATTTTCCTTATGAGTAGCATGAACTGCCAGCAGTAGCCTTCTGTTTGCTGAGGGGTTACAGCCTTATGTGTATCTTTGTGTTCATTGCAGAAGAACCACAGCAGAGCACAGTCACATCCAAGCCTGTCTCTCTCAATGTAGTGGCTCAGATAATGGATGCGTGGGAGCTCTGAAGAGCCCACTTCAGGAGAAGAGCAGTGGCAGGAGTTTAAAGGAAACTTCAAGGTTTCTCCGTTAATTTCTGCTCTGTGTTGAAAATAGAGGAAAACCTTTTGAAGGTTTTCTCTATATGGTGTGTTAAAATGTATTGAAATATCTGTTTCCAGGTGGCAACATGAGATTTGCAATTTGGGAAGTGTGTGGATAGTAGGCATGGTGGCTACAGCCCTGGAGTTGCAAGACTTACATCTTCTGTCTGTACTCTGACTGACAGTGCTTGGGGTCTTTTTATTGCAGATTATTTCAGGACTGGATAAAGCAGGGAACTGGATTCCATTTCCTACATCCCACAGCTTTTGGAGAATGTGAGAGTTCCTGGAAAATTTTCCTAAAGAAAACATTTCACAAAATGTGTCTGTGAAATGTCGAGATTTTGACCAACTCCAGATGAAAATACTATGCCATTCCTATTTAGGAAGTTCCACCTTTGTCCTAGAGTCCATCCAAAACCTCTCTTTCAGTAGCCTTGAGAGCCTTGGTGTTGACCACATGATCTCTATTACCTGGCAGTGGGAAGATGCTCATGTAAGGTGATGTTACTTGGTCCTGTTTTCTCCCTGCTGGACAATTATCCAGAACCTACCATTTTGTTCTTGTTCAATTCGGTCACAGAAACATCTAGCTGAGATTCTGTATTATTACTGTGTGTAGTCCATTACTAGTCTTGCAAATAAGAATCAGTTCAGAAGATTGGAGTTTATGATGTGCAAAAGCACATCTACATCTTCATATGAGTTTACATGGAGAACTAGTTTCTTAAAAACTATGTTACACATTCATACTGGAGAATGACATACTTCAAAATCACTAATTGTATAATACAGGATAATGTTAGGTAGGATAGTAAAATGATTTTGGAAATATAGGACACAGGAAAAAGAAATAAAGAACAGTGAATATTGAGTATCCTCCCTTCAAAACATACTGAATAGTTCTTGTCCACATTTTCATGTCTTGCACAACCTTTAAGGTCTCACAAAAGCATTGTGGGCAATATAAAGTTTAATTTGGATTTTCTTTTCTTAGATGTTTGAATTTTTAAGAAAATATCGCATCTCAGTATTGACTGTTACAAACTTAGACCTTAGTCCAGTCTTGATGTTGCTTACATTTGCAAAATCTGAATATTCTTGTCCAGCTTTCAACTAGATTATTATTGTTGAGTATTAGCAAACTAGGTGTATGAAATTGAAGATTTTTATAAATATAACATGTTTATTTTGAAAAAGCAGAAATTATTCAGTAGTTCTGGAGTTCAGTGCCTTTCCTTATAGCAGCAGTGAGTTGGTACAAATTCCTACAGTACTGCCCAATTTAGTTTTTACTTGACTGGGCGGGTAATTGTAGCCTCAGCTAATTTATTTAGGTATTGTGTGAAAGCTCTGCTTTACATACATGGACACAGTTGCTATCTAGGTTCACGTAAGTAGTTAGTTTGTAAATGAGTAACAACTCTTGTCAAAATCTATTATCTTATGACAAACATTTGGCCCTGAGGTATATTCCTCCCTTTGGACCTCCCAAGCCATTTGATTTCCAGAAGTGTTCTTCCTTTGAAGTTTCTGAAGTACATCTGAGGAGGTGACAGTATAATTGCAAAACACCCTTTCATTTGTGACCAGAACAGATTTTGAATAGAAAACAAATGTTGCCACCCATTGTCCTGTATCTCTGATATGGTATCCTGCACACCAATTGCTAGTTCACTAACCTTAAAAACAAATAAATAAAATTAAAAAATAGGATATGCAGTGCTCCAGATTGTCACTGCGTGAGTCACCACAAAACTAAGCTTTAATGTTGTAGATCTCTTCCTGCATTATTAAAATACAGGTTTGTAAGATTTATTGTATTTTGTTTTGCTGGTAATTGAAAAATGAAAAGGATAGGGCGTGATCCAAAACTGTTGTAATGTAAGATAGATCAGCTATTTATGCACTGAACCTTCAGCTTGCTGGTGTATTAGAGGGAGGGGCAGAAATTGCATGGAAGATCAAAGCCATCAGAAGCAGTGATTAAAGCAAACTTATTTATTATTTTTAGATTTATATTTCAAAGTTTTTTCTTTGCCCTTTTCTGCTTTATGAGTTGGCACAATGGATGAAATTATGTCCCTATTGAAGTCAATGGGAAATTTGTAATGTTTTAAGATGGCTTGATTATTTACGCAGCATGTGTGTACTTCATGATTCCATATTTCCTAGGTAACAGTACTAGGCATCTTTTTCATTTACCTGAAGAAAGTAATATATATTTTTATAGCACATGAAGTTTCACTTGAAGGAAGGTTGTGATGAGGAGGGGTTTTGGCCTCTTCTCCTAGGCAACAAACAGGACCCGAGGAAATGGCCACAAGTTGGGCCAGAGGAGATTTAGGTTAGACATGAGGAGAAACTTTTTCTCTCAGAGAGTGGTCAGGCACTGGAATGGCTGCCCAGGGAGATGGTGGGGTTGCCATCCCTGGCAGTGTTCAGGAGGCGTCTGGATGAGGAGCTGTGTGATATGGTTTAGTGCTTGTGGTAGCAATGGTAAAGGGAGGGCAGTTGGACTAGATCATCTTGCAGGTCGTTTCCAACCTTGTGATTCTATGGTTCACCTACTCACAGTGAATTTTCTACTGATTTTCTCAAAACTTGTTATTATTTTTAAAATCTATAGGAAAATGAGCTTGTACTGGGCGGGCATTCTTTTTTCTGAAGGCAAAAAATCACAGTATGTTTTTTAGTGAAAGTATTTCATTGTCCCCACCCACCTCATAATGCCTTGAAAAAACAAACAAACCAAAAAACAAACAACCAAAAAAACCCCAACAAGCCTGTTTCATTTTACCTGGTATTTCTTTCTACTCCTGTTATTAGAAATTTGCTAAAACTATTTTTAAGAATAGATTTTTATACAAATCCAGTTTCACTACTGTGTTTGTTTGCTACTAAGCTGAAGTTACACTCACTAGCTGTGTGATCTTCATGGTAAAATTAAGGAATGGACAAAAAGTAAAAGCCAAAAGCATCATATCAACAACAAATCAAAACCAAATACACATGCACAAAAAAATAAATAAGCAAACCAAAAACCCTAGTTATGGAATGACATAGGTGTTCTCTTGATTAGTGTCTTGAAACAGCTCTTTCTAATTCTTTTAGTGGGTAAGGCAGAAAATTGCAAGCAATTGTCACCTTTACATCTATATCAGTGTAATCTACTTAATACCTATGTGGTATTCAAAATCATACAGCATAGTTGAACTCTTTTCCTGCAAGTGGTAGTGTAAAGATACCTTACAGTGATTTTTAGAGTAGAGCACTAATGTCATATATGTTTTAATATATTTTGTAAATGTTTTCTGTATTTGTATATGTGACACATATTCCAATTTCCATTAAAGGATTATGAATGAATGGTAGAATACTGAGCGCTAATGAAGTAGTAGGCTGAGATTTTTCTTCATTTTCTGACTATTTTTAACTGGTGAAATTTGGTTAGATAAAATGCAAAACTCCACCGTGCATTAATTTGAACCCTTCTAAGCTATGTTCTAGTATTCTCCAATAAAAATCTGTGCTAAAATGTTACCGAATTCATCTGGCTTCCAGAATATGGTCTTCTGTCATAGATTGGAAAACCTGACTGAAACCTGACTGCTTCTTTGCATTTACTGCTATAGTGTCATAACCTGAATATGGAATGTTTTTCCTGAATTGTCCCCTGCCTCACAGCAGAGTCTCATGGGCACCAGTGAAGGCTGCAGCAGAAAAACTCATCAAATGGGGTGATACTGATATTGGCTGGGGGTGGTTCATGGGGAAGATGGCAAAGGAGAACATGGGAACAGTCTGACATGAGGATTACTGTGATTTTTAATTTTTTTTTCTTATTTCTTTTTTTCTCCACACTACCTGAGCACTCACCACACATTAATCTTCAGTTTTCTTGCTTTCACAGCCCCTGCACATCCCTGTCATTCATCTGTAGCCACTGTAGGTGAACCGTGACAATATTAAATGGTTAACACCTACAGTAAATATTTTCAGGTAGCTAATTTCTTTTTGTCTTCTTCATCCTTCTCTCAGGACCCAGAAACCGTGCTGGGAGTGGGAAGTGTTTTTGGTGTTTGCTCATTCCTTCTGTCAGAGGCATCTGGGTTCTTTCAGGAGCTCAGCAGATTGCTGTGCTAGAGGTTTAGGAAATGATTGTAAGATGTCTGTGTTGTTTTATTTCCTGTGTGTCATTTCCTGTGATATTTCTACAGAATAGCCATTTCTGTTACACGTTCATAAATCACCTACACCATAATGCTGCCATGGAAAATGAAGTAACACGTTACACACACTTGTACACAATTAGAAAATAGTGCTGTCTACTCATGCTATTAAATATATTTAATATGTGGTAGATTTCTCTAAAACCAGGAGCGAATTCTTGTGGGAGTAACAAAATAACAAATTTATGGATATTTGCATCTAATTTTCTGATAAGTCTAAATGCATTTCTGTCTTCTGAAATGCTTTTGGAACAAATTGACTTTTTAGCTAATGCGTATATCCTCTAGATTTAATAGAGTGCAATTTCTTTACTGCTGTTTTTGTACTGCCTGGAATATTTTTCATTTCTTTGTAAAATAATGTGAATTTAGATCAAAGTATTAGCAAATAGCGCAGGACTGGCTGTGTACCCAGAATCTCAGAATCAGTATTTATCCAGACTATATGTAGCCCATTGATTAAAGTGGTTTCAGGTTTTGTGTAAGTCAAGAGCTCTTTATGTGCATTGGAATAAAAGCCATAGCGTTTAACAAAGTTTTGATTATTCACAGAAGTTGGAAGTGAACAGATAGTTATTTCCAAGGCTTTTGTAGAACCTAAACCTAGAATTTATAGTAAAACCTAGATGGTGAATTTCTTAAATTCCTTGAGGAAAAGCTGAGAATTAAGTTGGCGTGTTTTTGTTGTTGTTGCTGTTGTTTGTTTTTAGAATTAGTGTATTGTATATCGTAGGGCCACAAGTCATCACTGTGATCATCTAGTTTGATTTCCTGAATAACACAGATCACACGACTGAAGCTTCCCCTTACCTCCCCTTATCCCCCCCTGCCCCCCAGTGGAAACATTAGCGCACATATTTTTCTTTAAACACAAAAGAAACAAAACAAAGCAAAAATCCAAAGAACAGAAAAGACAAGAAATAAAAATAGGCCGCATTTCATGATAGATTGCTTAGCATGATTACAGTATTTCTGTAGCTCCCACTAAAATTATTCTATCTTTACTGGTGTTTGCTACTAGAGACAGATTCTCCTGAATGTCCAGATCCCCTTTCAATGTCCTTGTAGGAAATGGTGAAATAAACCGTAGGTGTTGCAGATACTTGTTCTCTGTATGCATTTGGCCAGACAATGCACAAGTGGAATAGTTGAATGCTGAATTAAGTATGCAGCCTGTGGGAAGAGTTGCAGCAGTATGGCTTGGAGCTACACAATACCTATCCTTGCCCTGGCTGCTGCTGTGCCTGGAGGGGCTCAGAGTGCCCGTCTCTTCTCTCTGGCTCTCCCTCAGCACACTTAGGGACAACGGTACCACTTCAGCACAGCGCTTCTGGATTTGTAAGTGAAAAACCCTGTTCACTGTGGTAATACACCCTGTGTAGTTTCCTAGATATTCTTTGCCAGGCAGTAGCAGGTGGCATTCAGCAGTAAATGGCTCCAATTTTTTTAGCTAGTTGTGATGGTGTAAAATTGTGATGAAGTCTTGGCACCTCTAAACACAGCGGGGATTTTACCATCAATAAGATCTGGGTCAACTTTCATCCGCTGTTGCTTTTTTGTTTCTCCCTCTGTCCTTGGTAACTTAGAAGACTTACACTCCTGGGACTGAGTTCATAAACCTGATTGTGTTACTGACAGTTGCCTCCTGTACTAAAGTTATGTTTATTAGCAGTCCTGCTCAAAGTCTTGCCTTTAACTAGTCAAAATTTTGTGACATTCTGAAGTACAGGTTTTATTACTCAAAGGATTTGGAAACCTTGATTAGAAAGTTACCACCTTTGACTAGACTCAGAGAAAAATAGTGGTAGCTCCTTCTTAGCTAAAATATTGCAAAATATTCTGTATTTGTATGTCCTGCAGAATGCTGTCTTTGCCCTGAAGATCAATTTTCATTAGAAAAAGTAAGGACTGTACTGTCAGCTAGTGGATGGTTTTTCCCAAACACTTCTACAAAATGCATGTGGAAAGTTTATACTATGATTTTCCCCTGAACATAGTCTAAATCTCAAGGAGTTATTTGAAAGTAAATATACTATTAAAAAAATTCAAAGCCATTAGCTGCAAGCCCTGCATTATTTGTTTTGAAATGATTGCTTTTGCGTCTTTCCTTTAAAAAATGGATCCAACTTGCTGACGCTTGCAACAAACGTTTTTTGTTTCATTTTGGCATGGTAGGTTACTCGAGACTTTTAGCACCATTGTAAGGTATAATACGTCATTTCCCTTCCACGTTGCTTTTTTTTTTTTTTTTTTTTTTTTTGCTAATTGGTCTGTATGTATAACCTTCCTATGTTAATTTGATTTTAGTTGTCCTTTTTTTTTTAAAAAAAAGTATATATTCTGTTTTTGTTTTAGAGAACTACGTTGTTTGGTTATTTAAAAGTTTCCAACAATGTTGATGAAAGAATTATTTAGAACATTTGATAAATCCAATTGCTTAAAAGTTTATGTTTAAAAAGTTGCCAACTCCTATTATTTTGTGCCTGTATCTTTTTAGCTGTAGCATCATTCCTATTCCCTTTGTGCACAATTCCAAAAAAAGAAAAGGAAAAAAAAAAAAAAAAAACCATAAAAAACACAAAAAGTTACATTTTGCATGGGAAGAACAGCTGTACATTCATTTTCATTTATTTAAGGACATTATTTACAAAACTGCTTTCAAACTTTGTCTCTTTTTTTCTACATGCAAACATTGTGATGTTTGATTTTGTGACTTATTTGTAGGGTGTGCTTTTCAGATAAATGGGAAATTGACTTAATTTTGTTGTTAATTACACCAATGTAATAGAGAAAGGATGAAGTTGTTATTTTGCTGATAAAGATCAAGAACGTGTTCAGAGGCGTGTTTTGCTTAAATTCAGCAACATAACATGTAGGTAGGGAATTGGACACTGCTAGATGGAAAGTGGAAGATTGTGGCTATATTTCATTTACAAATTCTTGCAGTACCTTCACTTGTTTAATTGGATGTGAATGCTTGCAAAGCTGCACCAAACCCCTGCAAATTAAATTTTCTTCCTTTGAGGGATTTCCCTCCCATTTGAAATGGAGATGGGTCTGCTAGCATGGCCTTCTTGAACTCCTGCTTGAGAAAGCATTTGGACAGTTTCGTTCAGACACCAGAGCATTTTGAGAAGTACCACTTGGTGTGCGATGCAGCGGCGAGTAGTAGTGGCTGAGGTCATGATGCAACTCTGCTGAATGGGTAGGTGGGAGAGGGGGGTCCTACAGGGGGTCCTCACAAAGGCTGATGGGCAGCTCTGCTTCCTCTGTACTGCAGCTTCATGGGGATGTGTGTTGCCTCTGGGGCTGCATGCACCTTCAAGGGGGATGGAACAAGACTGCTCTTGTCGTCTATTTCCAGAGGGGAAAACAAAAGGCAAACCTGCTTGAGTGTCACTGTGTGTTATGCTTGGAAGAGAGAGGGAGGCAGTTAGCTACAGATAACCTAAAGTTGCAGGGAAACTAGTCTTCATCTAATGTCTGCTCTGAGTGTCACTGCTCTTTGTAATAGATAGTTCATGTTGACTGCTTCATTTTTCTTTCTTTAATAAACTGTAACAGTGAAAGAAAAAATAGTTTTTGGAAGATTATCCAAAGCTGTTTTTCAGGCCTTGGCACAGAGGGAATAAAGGAAAGTAACAGAAGCTGATCCTGCTAGTCTGGGTGGGCAGAAGAACTTGAAGTCCAAGGATGCGAGTGGGAGAAAGCCTACACAAAACCCAGGATGACAGCATGGCCCATCTGGCTGTCTCCAGGCATCAGCTGGGATGTTCTCTCCTGCTAGGCAAGGTTTATAGAACATAGCTGTGGCAAAAAATGTTATGTGTTCCCTAGTGACCTGGTCATGAAAGCCAACTGGTGCAACAAGATGAACGTGTGGGGGGAGCTGGGTGGTTGGAATGGTTGGAGACATACAGTTGTGCCACAAGTGCAATTTGTGGTGTTGCTGTACAAAGTACAAGAAAGTACAAGAGGGATGGGAAGAGAATGTGATGGAAAAGAATGGCTAAAAAAGAAATTGAGGAATCGCATGAAAGAAAGTCAAAACATGGTGTAGTTTGTTTGGTCTCAACAAGTAAGAGTAAGGAGCTACTGTGAAGAGTGAGATGAAGCTCGCATGCAATTTGGACAGCTCAATGGCACCCCCACATTTCTCAGGTTGTCATGTACCTGAATGACCTGGTGGGGCAATATCTGTGAGGGTGGTTTATGATGTCCGCACGTGCAGATGTTTCTTATCTTTGTGAAAGTGGAAGAGTTATTTCAAGACAGACAGGGTTTTGCTTTGCTTTTTTTAATTGCTGTAAGATTTGTAACTTTTCTCAAAAGAGGAAAGGCTAATTGGCAGGAAAAGCAGCAGTTGGAAAATGAAAAAAAAAACAACAACCAAACAACAAAACTCTATAACTTGTTCTTCCATAGTGAGAGAGCAGGAATGCATGTGATTTGGACACAAAATTACTCAGAAAGGGGAAACTAATGCCGTCTCTGCTATCTCTTGCATTTTCACAGCCTCCAAGAGGCCTGTGTCATTACTTTACCCACATCAGGAACACAGGTCACAGCTGATTTTACAAATATAGCCAGGATCAGAGGAGCTGAATCCTCCTCACACCGCATGCAGGAACTCAGTCCAAGTCCACCCTGCTCCTCAGCCAGGCGTAGGCTTCTGGAGCACACGTGAGTCATCCCTAGGTAGGAGCAATTAGGGACCTTTGCATGCTGATCTCATGGCATCTAGATAGAGACTGGCTTCTCTGCCCATTGTTTGTGCCTTACCGTGGTTTCAGGAAACCTTGCAATGTTAATGTTGTCAAGTTCTTGGACGGTGCTGTTTCTGTCACTCTGGGAGCCGTTGTTCTGGTGTGTGAAGTGCTGGAAAGCGTTTGTCTGACACAGATATGGCACACAAATGCTTTGTGCTAATACTGTTGCTTTTTTTTTTCCTTTCATTTTTTTTAAAAAAGGGTGTACTTTTTTATTACTTTTTGGTTTTGCAATCTATCATCCTGTGCTTTTTATTAAGTACTGCCTTCTTGGAAGTTATTCTCAGCAGTGGTACAATTATCAACATTCACAGTTGATAGCAAAAACCTTTCAGCAACATTCCTGTAGAGCTGTGAATCACGCCTCTGTTGAGATGCCTCTTGATAGACTGTGTGAACAAAAATACTTAGAGATATTGAAGTTTATAATTCATCTCTGATTTGCAGAATATGCTACATCTGTTGAGCAGTGATGCTAATATAGAGGAGATCACATGCTGTATTTACAAAGAAATAATCCTGCATGTTAATGGGGCTGGCCTCGTTAGACCTGCTTTTTAATTGAAGAGCCCTTAACAGCTCCTCCCTGATAGGTTAAATAACATTCTTTTCAGTTTGGAGTTGGATAAGTGAAAGATAATCAGAGGCACAAACCAATTTTGGATTAATTTGTGAACTTAAAGCTGGGAATAGTTTCCAGCATAGACAGTCTTTTGAGCCAGCCTTTATAGTTTTTTATGTATGTTTTAAATTTTTGTAACTATAGTTTATCAATGCTCATTACTTACAGTGAAATTTATGTAAACCCGGAATTTAGATACTTCTTGTAGCACACTGCAAGGCCTAACATTTTCTTATTTGTTGGTACAGAACTAGTTGTGTTGAAAGGCAGTCTTTCTGTTATCTGTTGTTGCTGGGTACTTGAGTGAATGTGCAGGAACTGAATGTTTCTTTCCAACTATTTTGAAACATTGACAAGGACATTATGATTCTGAATAGATGCTGTTGCTTTCGTGGTTTTCTTCTGCAAAATAGTTACCCAGGCAATAGCTCTAGCTCTTGTGGAGCATACCCATCTGCATCTCCCTCCCTCAGAAGGTCCTAGAGGTGGATTAAATGAGGTGATTACGGTGCTTGGAGGAGCAGAGTCCAAATACAAATACATCTCACAAGGTGAGTGATGCTGTTGCCTCTTGGCTTAGAGTGCAAGGAGCATACTCTCATCTCTGGCTTTTTCTTATTCTTCTCTTTCTTCTCATGTATGTTGGCAAAGGCATTTGTTTTAGCAAGTCTTGTGTTTTCAGGCAAGGAGCCCTGTTCCCCTGCATGCATACATACCCCAAAGTCAGCTTCAAGTAGCATACTCTTCTACCTCTGCTTATGGAGCAAAACCTGAGGCATTTTCTATTCTTGTATAAAAATGGACTGGTAAACATGAACACTTTTTCTGAGATAAAACTGTGAAAAAGGTTGTCGCTGTTTCTCTGGAGATTTCAAAGTTCTGAATTGTCTCTGTAGGGTGGGAAGGGAGAACAACTCTTAATGTTTTGTTTATTAAAAGAGGGATAAGTCATCAGGTGTTATTCTCGGAAGATCTGTCTGAGACCTAACATGCAGAGTGTGAATTATGGTGAAAATAGCAATTTCCATCTTGGCACAGAACATGCTGTTTTCTTGTATAGATCATTTGTACTTTACAGCTGTTTCTCCTGCTCAACACCATGCAAAACAATGCTGTTTTGTTTCCATGCTTTCTTCTCTCTTAGTCAAATGTTGGTGTTTAAAGCTTTGATTAGTTAAAGCACTCAGAAAAATTAACTGAAGTAGAGTCTGCCTTTTTCAATGGCAAAACAAAACATGAGGTTTGAGAAACCAGTATTTATCTTGCTCACAAATGAATGCTCAGATGATGCTTCATATGTTATTATTGTTTTCTTTCCTTTTTAGTGCTTTTAGGTGCATCAAATGCCTTAATACGCAGCAGGCATCATCAGAAGCCAGCCTGACTTGCAGGCTGCTTGTGACATCGTTTGCGTATTCTTAATGACTTTTTACGAGATTGGCTGAGTAATTTCAGCAGAAAGTTTCCAGCAGATTGAGGATTGTTTTTAGACACGTTATGTATATTTAAGAATCATCTTTGTTTCTCAGCTACTGGATGGAAATATGTTTTCCCTCTGGTCAGCTCTGCAATCTGGCTTTTTGAAGGACATCTGATACTGGTAACGTTACCTCTGTTATCATCACCATTCATTAACATTCAATAGCACTGGTTGTTTTCTTATCTTGTGATGGGTAACATTACCCTTGAGCCCAGCCTGGCACAGAGCAGAGTGCCTCAGTTGCTTACCCCTCTGCAGGATGTCAGACAGTGGGAAAGGCGTGAGGGTTGGGCATGAATTCTTTTCTTTTTTTTTTTTTTTTTTTTTTTTTTTTTTTTTTTTTTTCCTCTTGCACGGACTGTGACAGGGCTTTCAGAGTCAACAATATGAAGACTTTGAACACTGGAAGAGGGCTTTTGGTGATACTGGTTGTGAGAAGCCTGGACAAAATGTTCAAAATATGCATTTAAAAATTACCCTTCAACACTTCAATTGAAAAGAAGACAAAATGGATATATAGGTCTTCATTACAGATTTTGTAGGTTGCACAATTAGGTGTGTGCATTTACCTAATTTATCTAAGATCTGCAAATATTTTGGGTTTCTAGCCTGTTGCAGACTAGGTAGCTATGTAGTTGTGAATTATAAATGCCTCTACAGTGCAACTTTGATTGCAGCCCTGCTGAGATCCCTCCGGTCACCAGCATGATGGCTGGAAGCCCTTTCATGCTGGTGGATGAGGTAACCATGCCCTCTCCCACCATCTCTACTGAGCATTGTTCCTGACATGAACTCTGTCCAGGGGAAAACCTCCTACTATGGCCATTCAAGCCATACCCATAAACACTTGTAGGGTGAGTTGGGCTGTAAAATGTAGTTAATAAGTACTCTGTTTTACTGAAGGAAAACATGCAAGACCTTTAAAAATCTTTATTTGTCATTCCAATTGTACTAGAAGTTGCCATCACTTTTTTTTTCTTTTTTGTTTTTTATCCCCCCTCTTTCATCCTTAAATTATTTCTGCAAATGGAGAGGAAATAATTCTGACAATCATTTATTGAAGGTAGCTAATAAAACAATGGAAGGATGTAGGCTAAGGCATAAATGGAGTACTGTGACAGATGTGGATGATTATTAACCAGCTGATGTTTCCGCAAAAGCTTCTAATCATAAACACAGCATGGAGTGAAACTGGGTGTATTAATAGTAAGAGTTTTATGGAAAATCTGAGCTTGTGCTTTTTCTTTAACATTCCATTTCCTGCTTTAATTGATGGAGTGTGAAGTTTTTCTTCAAAAAATTTGGAAAAGATTATTTTGCATCTGTGACATTAAGTATATGGTACAGGCCAGAAACAGCATGTTGTGGAATGATTGCTTGAAAGCGGCTCCTATAATAGTACTTTTTAAAGAGATATGACTAGTAACAAAAGCTAAACTCAGTGATATTGTGGCTGCGGTAGTAGAATATCTATTTTTGTCTATGCAACCTATGTTTTCTTGTGACTTTGCAGGAAAGAGGAAGATGCTATCAGAAAGAGATCATTATGCTATAAAACTTGTGGGCCACACTTCCATTTTTTTCTCTGGCTTTCTATCAAATGTCCTCTCATTTAGTGTCAGTTTCGTATTGTCCTTTGTTATGCTTTGGGAAATGTAATTCTAGGCTTGTACAGTAATCACTAGGTTAGAGTTGAAGTACTTTAAATGTACACCTTTCCTTCTCTAGCTCTGCTGCAACTTTGGCCTATCACCCCTTCTCTGAAACTGAGGGAAAAAAGAAAGGTTAAGCAGAAATTACCCAAATATGACAATGTAAGCTCTATTCAATATCTTATACCACTCTGCTTTGTAAGTATTATTTTGATCCCTGAAAGCATTTGCAAGCACAATCGATTTGTTTGCCTCACGGCAGCTGGTATTCTTGATGTGGTTGTTTGGAGTGGGGATAAGATGGAACAGAAAATGGTGAGGAAGGGAACTTGCCTGTTTGAGGCCACTCTCCTTGTGTGAGAGAAGCTCAGAGAAGCAAGCATCTGTTGGGCCACCAGGAGCAGGGCAATGGCCTCAGGAGCTTATCTGCAGCCAGAGGCAACAAGCAAGGGGCTGCTGTGGAACAGGGTAGGGAAAAGGCAACTGTGCTGGAAAGGCTGTGTCATCCCCCATAGCTCTTCAGCAGAGGATTCAGAAGCAGCAGTCAGGCAGAGCAGAGGGCCCTTGCAGTACCAAACTTGAGGCAGTTCTGCCTGCTGTGAAATGCATTTCCTGCAAGAGGACTCATGGTATGCAAGATGACTGGTTTCTTTCATGGCAGTTAATACTGAGCACCTCTCTTCGTTATCAGATCTGGTCTTCTAGTGGCTAATTAGAAGAAACTTTATTAGTCTTGATCTTACATGTTCTTGTTCTTTTCCTTTGCTTTTCTCATTTTTTTTTTTTCTTTTTTCTCCCCTGAAGCTATTGCTCTGCTAAAGAGATCTACTTAAATTAAGCATTCCATGCCAAGTCAAATCATTCAATTATTGGTGCTTTTTGGTCTTTCTTTCGGATAAACAGAGCCTTCCTGACAGAGAGGCACTTCCTCAGGAATTCCTTTATGGTGAATTAGGGAGAGCAGTGATGAATAATGCTGGGCAAAGGACACCCTGAGCAGCGAACCAAATTGATTACATAAGCCTTCAGCTAACTTCTTTAGGGTAATTTTGGATACCCTGGTACCCCCTGGGGCATAGGTGGGGCCCAGTCTCTCTGATTCCCCTTCCCACTCCTGTTAGTGTTCTCTGTGTTAGCTGCCATTCTGAATGCATTGTGCTTGGAGCAGCTTTAGAGGGCTAAAACTGGCTGTGCAGGAAAGGCTGAGAGCTGATGCCTTGTGCACAAATGATGCTCACTCCCTGCTTGGCAGTGGTTGTACTGGCAGTCTTCAGGTCAATATCCTGCTGGTGAACATCACATCATGGCATGGATTTTTTTTGTGAGTATGCTCTTGATTTGGTAGCAGCCCAGCATGCTTGCTGCCTTGTTGAGTTAGTCATTATTCCTTGCAGTCCTTTCTTCTTTTCCATTGAAAACTTCTGACTGTTTAGGCCTTCCCTGCAATAGCAGAGCATCAAATCTTTCTGTAGGAGCGTGGAGTGTGATTCCCCTCATTGTATCCTGCAGAAAAGTACTATGCTGTCTGATCTCTATTTTGAGAGGCTGAGCAGAACATATGGTTGTTCACTGCTCTTTTTTTTTTTTTTTTTTTTGTTTTGTATTGTTCTTTCCTATTCTCTGACTGCTCTTCTCAAGATTTGTTTAAAATATGACTTGTTATCCATTTCCTTAGGTTGGAAGAAGCTCTGGATCTAACACTGAATGTTGCTTCCTGATGCTTATGCCATGGTTGTGATTGAAGACAGAGTGAGGAAATGAGAAGTGGGAGTGGGGACAAGAGCAGGAGGGAGCTATGATCTGGTCCTCTAATGTCTGCACTGCTACTCTCTGTACTGATGAGAAGCTACATCAGCCCTGTCCAGTGTTTTCAGAAATAAGTTACCAATGAAATATTCTCATGCAATGAAGGGCAGTATATTGCTTCGTAATAACTGTGAAAGAAAACTGTATCATGAAATAAGCATAAGAGTGGATTTAGGAGTATCTCCAATGTTTCTTCCTTAAGATCATGGACTTGAATGGGTCAGTTTTCCTTCCCTTGCTACTGCAAGTGGCCGTGGGGGATTCCTGGCAGCTTTGCAGCAGCCCCTGGTGTTGCATTGCCTCCTCACCCTGGGTACTAGTTTCTTACCTTTCTCTGAAAAAAGGAATCTTCAAAGAATGCCAAGCTTTGAAAATAAACTCAGTTGCCAAGCTTTAATAAAACCTGCATCTTAGATTCCCATATAGCTCAGAAATTCAATGCTTACTGGGTAATCATTCTGATCTTTGATTTTTATTTCTTTTTTGTTTTAAATGGAGCATTCCAGGGGGAAATAGGAGAAGCAGCAGATGGAAGATACGCAGGACAGCAGTTCATATTTCTGTTCCTAAGCTCACTGGGGACAAATTGGCATGCACAATTTAGATTTATTCTTTATTTCCAGCTTCTTGCAAGCAATTATTACTTCCAATGACAAGTCTCAAGATACCAGCAAATTCCTAAAAGAGTAACTTTTCTTTTTATTGGGGAAAAGAGGAAGGGAAAGCAGGCAGCTATATTTCATTGTCTCAAACATAGAAAAGGGAAGTAAGTTCTCTCTGATACTGGCCTCTCCCTGCCGCTGGAATTAAGTTCTCATGCACTGTGAAAATATTTTGGTGGGGAAACCTGCCTCCCTCCAGTAAGTATTTAACAGACTGCTTTATCATTGGAATTGAGCAAGGAAAACTCTGCTATAGATTGTACATATTTATCCTGGCACTGGCAGTGCATCTTCATTAAAGTTGAATAGAAGTGGGAGATGATGTTTGGAGCGCTGGCTGAAGTAGAAAGGCTGGGTGGGACATAAAGTCCATAGACTGTCCAGAATCTTTTTTTTTTTTCTTGTCATGACCTTATACAGGAAGTCATTCTGCTATAGATTCACAGGTTACATGGTATAGAGGTCACACATGGAAGAGTTTGCCACATGCTAAATTCTGTCTTTGTTTTTTTTTGCTTCTTAGCACTGTTTGTTGGAGAAGCTTATAGAAGGAGCATGGGAATCTTGGCTGGACTCTGGCCAAGGAATTGCAGCTGTTCTCCTAATTACAAAAAGACAAAATGATATACAGGCCTGTGGGGATCTGTTAGACACAGATTTATTGGGCAGGATGGAGTGAGACTTATAGCTATTGCCTCCTCTCCATCACCCCCTCCCCATACAGTGCACGTGTACTGAGTTTTGTGAAACTTTTGCAGCCATGTGAAAGTCATCATCTGGAGAGTGTTATCATTTCTCTTCTCCCTGGTTCCTGCCCAGTCTACAGCTTCTCCAACTCCCAGTTAATGGCCGCATAATGCAGGAAATAACATATAAAATAACTTGATCCGTTCCAAAATGAGGAATTCAGCAGTTTAGGGCTGCTAAGAGGTGATAGTCTGATCTTCTTGTCTGTCTCAAATGCCTTCTCAGACATTAGTAAAGAAAAACTAATCAGGATTGCCAATGATTAAAAGAAGAGAAGTTATATATGCTGGTTGCTGGCCACTAGCAGTCCTGTCATGTAATATTGCAATATCAGTCAGCTGAAATAGTTTTTTCTACAAAATAAAGTAATAATAAAAAAAGTTATATCCAGAGAGTGAATGTTTGTAAAAAGTGAAGTGCTTTGGCTTAGAGTCGTTCCTGCAGACCTTAGGCTCCCAAACAAGTTGCTATACTTGGCAGTGCTTGGGGAGGAGGGAGAAGAGGGACCAGTCCATGTGGAAAGTCTGTGCACTCTTCTGTTCAAGGACTTGGGTTCAGGTCTTTCTTTGATGACAAGTTTAGGAGCTGGGGTTCCCAGTTCTCAGATGAATTCATCTGACTACTGAGATTTTGGCAGGTAAGCAGATACTGTGACCTCATGTCTTATGCAAACTGTCAAAGAATTTCACAGTTAAAATGAGAGGGTTTTTTATTTTTATTTCTATTTATTTATTTATTATTTTTTATTTATTATTCTTATTTTTTTGTATGTGATACATATGTATGAAATTGCTCCCGGTTCATTTATAACCACAACTTCTTTTATCTGGAGTAGGGGTAACATGACAATGCTGAGATTTTCAATGGTCTTTGCAAAATGTACAGACCATGATGAAGTGAATGTTAATAGAGCAGTTAGTCTGTAGAAAGCAATCAGGTAATTCTGCTTTGTTTCTCAAACGTTGTTCTGTGGGCTTCCAAACGTTTTCTGATGTAACTTCCTTCATGAGTTCAGATTTTTGGAAAAAAATTTGAGGAGAAAGTAGTTCCAAGCTCTACTGATGGCTCTTGGACTCCTTGCTACCTTTTCTACCCCTGTACAACCCAACCTTCTCTCAGGTGCTGCTCACAAAGGTGCTTAGTGGAGGCACAGGCTTTGTACCATTTGTCTAACGCTGTTATGGCTCTGGGGAAACTGTTTGTTCCAAGATAATCTGAGGAGAGTTCACTGTGGGAGTGAAATCCTGTTTCTACGGCAATTGTCCTCCTGCTAATTTCTGCCTAGCCAGGATTTCACCTTCAGGAATAGAAAGAAAAAGGAGGAATTGGTATTGCACTAGGTGATATTAAAATTGTTTCTGGATTTGTCAGTATTGTGGCAGATCTTTTATTCCTTCCACAGAGTATGAAAACAAAAAGAAGTCTTATCCTCACTGGTTCCACTGCTCAAAGAAGACTGATGATTTATTTCCTTGTAAATTTATAACTTTTGACTTCTAAGATGCTTTTCTAGAGTTTGATAATGTATCCAGACATCAGAAGTCAGTCTGGTCTCCAGTTTTGCTCACAAGCCTAGAAGCTTAGAGATGGCAAGGACAAAGTTTTCTAAGCAAGACTCATTGCTCGTTCTAATAGGGTGTGTGCGTGTCAAGGCGTTGTGCACTTTTCATGTGTTCTATGTTTCTGATTCACTAGAAATTGAGTATAGTGTTTGTGTTTTTTTTTTTTTTTAATGAAAAGAAATACATGTCTCAAGTGTGTCTCATAATATACTTGCTGTTATTCAAAAGAAACTGTAGGGGATAACTGTAGGATAATGACTTACCTACTGAAATAACATTTCTTATGATCAGTGGGTTTTTAATGTACCCCTCCAGTTCTGCATCTTCAAGGAAATTGTAAAAATGTGTGATTGTAATTTAATATAAACTTGCATGAACTCCTTTAAGTTGCCATGAAGTGAAAAGGTCAGAAATGAAGTGAAAGATACAGGACATTGGTAGGATAATGATGTGTTAAACTTGTGCTTCAAATGCTTTTCTGAGGTTTTCACAAATGGAAACTCTACACGCTGCAATCATGCTCTGTCTTGCTGCAGTATTCCTGAGTGTATGTGCCACCTGAACATATGTTTTTCAAAGCCGGGGAGAACCACTGCATATTATGTCATTCTTCATTTCATGACATCGTTGATGCAAACCAGGACAGGAAGCTGGCTGGGATCATGATATATCACTTCTCTTCCTTTTTTTTCCCTTTTTTTTTTTCCCCTTTGTTTGTGTATCTGTGTGCGTGCATGCATGTGTGCTTCTCTCCTCATTGCTCTCTGGAAGGAATAAGAGCGTTAGGAAAAAAAAGATAGAAATTAAAAAAAGAAAGAAAGGGGAGGGCAGACTTTGAAATCTAAGTGTATAAATGCTTCCCTTTTGAGAGAGAGGTGCTGCATGTTTTCTTTAGTCTTCCATACAAGCTGACTGAATGAGGCAAAAAACCCCACACAAATAGAATTGGAAGTAGCATAGAAAATTCATTTATGGCTACTGCTCCCTTTTTGACCTTGCTGCTGGACTGTGCTTACAGAAGAGGCTGATCTCAGGACTTGCAGCTTCCTGGAATTGTCTGTCATAGGAGTGAGGAGCAAAAGAATAGCACTCCACCATGAAAGATGTGCCAGTGTATTTTGAAGTGTCCTTAAAATACTTTCCTTTGGACATAGTCAAGAAGATTCAAGAGACCAGAGCAAAAACAAATATCACTTCTTAAGCTATTTGTCGTTTTTTGTTTGCTTGTTTGTTCTGTTTTGTTTTTTTAGATGAAAGGCTGAGGATGTTCTTCTTGGTAACATTTGCTATGTAGAATGCTGGCATGCCTTTTGGTTTGCTATTCAGGTTATTTACATTAGGAAGCAGAGTGACGTAAAAAATTAGGAATTTCTTTGTGGCAGCGTTGTTCCTTTGTGACAAATGCATGAAGCCCCCTGCTCCAGCAAGCAGCTGGAGTTGAAAAGGAGGAGGCAGTGGGATGGATCTGTTGCTCCTCCTTCCCATCCTATTTCCCCCTGCAGCAGGCACTTTTCTGAGAACTGCTGCCTTGCTTTATCTCAGGGCCAGAGCAAAAGGGCTTCTTCGGATGACCTTGGAATTCTGCTGCCTCCACGGCCTGCTGGCTGGGTGCTTCTGACTGGATATGCTCGTCTTCCAGCACGCTGCAACCCAGCTGTGCACCAGCCTCCTTTTGACCTCATTTTCCAGCTGTGGCCTCTGCTGACCCACGTTGAGGGGAGCAGCTCTGAAAAGTGTTCCCAGGGCTGCTTCCTCACACAGTGCTTCTTCAAAGAGGCCCCGTGACTGGCTGCAGCTCTTGTGCAGGCACAGAAGGGTAAATGCCATCTCATCTGATATTTGTTATGCAATTGTTTTACCTTCATGTGTGGCGTGGGATACAAGTGGGAAAGAAGGGCAGAACTAATCAAGCCACTTACCTCTCTGGTGGGGAACCAAAGTTTTAAGTGGGAACTCATTTTTGGTAGTAGAAAATCAGACTAACACCTGATATCTCTAGTTGTGGATTTTCACTGTGTTCAAATCCTGTACAGATTTGGAAGCAGAGTTTCAAAAGGATGGGAGGATTTGGAGCTGCTTTTGCTTCCATTTCAAGGATGACTTACATATGGCAGCAGTGAGTGTGTTTGGCCACAGGAGTGACCAGCATTTAATTCTGATTTTTGCTTTTTAACTCTATTTTGTAAGCAACAATTTTTATCAATTTCATAATCCTTTTTTCTTCTTTTTGTGATCTGCTGCTGAAATTGCACTTGTATAGGTATTATTAGGAAGAACTCAAATGAAAGTACTAGGATAGAATCGATGGTAAAATCAGAGAGGGGACTTGATAGTTTGAGTGTTTTTCAGTTTCCTGAGCAGGTGATCTTGAAGTGTTGAATTTTTTTCTTTGCACTGGACATTAGCTGTTGCACATCAGCAAGTCTCATCCAAAATCATTTTTATGTAAATGTTTTTCTCATTGTAACTAATTTTAGTGAATTCTGAATTTGACACTTTTATGTGTTCATTTACACGTGATGTTTTCATGGCTTGTAAACCTCTTATTTGTGTCAAATTCTATTTCTTGGAAATTGGTATTATAATGAATAAACAATGTATTTGTTTCAGTTGGCTGTCTTGGAACATCTTGGAGCTACAAGATGAACCAAATCAGTTTAACAAAATATGCAGTTTTCTATCTGAACTAACAAAAGTAAGATTTAAAAAGATCTTCCCTCATCGATTATGAGTTAAATCTTTAATTTATGTCATTACAGTAGGTAGCAGTCTGTGTATTACTGTAAAATATCCTTTCCTTTGCAACCATTAACATCCTGTTAAGCAAACACTATGTATTTCACAGTGAAGAAGGACTTTCTTTTGTGAAGCCACCATTGAACTGCAATTTTGCACAGCTGATTTTGTCCCTGGAGCCAGTTGCAGCAGCCTAGGATTTTGCTTGTATGAGGTGGATGTAACTAAATTAAATGATCTGGAAGCCACGTGATGTTGGGCGATGAGGAAATTACTGCAGAATAAAAGGAGCAAGTAGGACAACAAAGAGTGTTTGAGGACAGATTTGAGGAAAAAGATTAAAATTTGCCTGGTGGCAGATGTTATTTAAAGCAAGTCAAAAGGAGACACACCAAGATATGTAGGCTAAAAGTTCTTTTTTCTTTTTAACATAATCTCAGCTAAATCAATTGTATTAAGTGCTGTAGACTCCCAAATTCTCTACAGATGTTCAGTGAAAACGTTATGTACACTGAGTAGTCTGTGAACTTAGTCCAGATCTTGTGAACTTAGTCCAGATCTTGACAATAAGTTTAAGGACTGATTAATGACCTGTGTTACTGTAGGTGTGGATTTCCTCTTCTGTCTGCTGGTGGTGTAGCTAAAGCTTCCACAGATGTGGTTTTTGCAAAAACAAAACAAACAAACAAAAAACCAAAACAAAACCCTAAACAAAACAAAGGATGCATGTTCTTAAGACAGAGCTTCAGAAAGCAAAATGGAGGACTTCCCTCCCAGAAGCTGAAGAAGAAATGTATATGTTCTGTAGAGGAGTGAATTGCTGCTCATAAGAACTACTAATCTTGAATTCTTAAAGCAGGGAAAAAAAGAGTAGATACTACTCATTTAATGAGCAGAGGAAGGAGAACTATGTTAGTTACTTTGAGGTAGATAGGATTAGCTATGGTGAATTAAAATAATTAGATCTGAATTTTGCTTTAATGTGAGTAAAAGCTCAGACCATATGTCTTTGGGGAACCCCATCTGGTTTCAAGTGTATTCAGTGGGAAAATGAGGCAATTTTGATACTTCAGTCATCAGCTGTGGGTATTTTTTGGAGGGTGGAAGGTTTGCCACAATTCGAATTTGTTCAGTTCATGGAGTTCCTGCTTGATAAATGTTCTGTAAGTGAAATGTATTTGTTTTGTTCTTCCATTTGTCAGCTTTATACTAAGCATTCTAAGGGACAGAATGAACTTGAAAGCTAAATACTCTGGCAAAAAAAAAAAAAAAGACATCCCATCATTTCTCATAGCCTCCATTGCCTTCAGAAAAATTTGACACAACCTTTTTCTTTAGAAAGAAGTAGGAAGATTTTTTAATCTGACTGCTCTCTACCTGACGCAGGTAAATTGCATAGATCATCCGTGTACTTTTGACATGCAAATTTCTCAATTCATGTGCACGCCAGAGTGCTTACTGGTTCAGCCTTTGCTGAAAATACAGAGGGAACAGGCAAACAGTTGCAATCTTATGAAGTGAATGAATGAAATGCAGAAAAAAAAACTGCTTCCTCCTTTCCTCACCATTTCTGATTTTGCTTAAGAATAATCGCAGAGATTTCAGTGGAGTTATTCTTGTTGTAAAGGGACTGATCAATCATCATTATGGTGTCAAGTAAGTGGTCTTGTAGGCACTGCCAACAAGCTTGCTTTAAAGTACCACAAGAGTGTGACTTGTCCTTTCAAAAGGAAAAACTACTGTTCCTTTGAAAGAAAAATCTAATGGATGACCTCATGGTTTAGAATCAGTCAGACTTGAATTCATGAGGTTTAGCACTCAGTTTTGCTGAGAAGCTCATCTTTTTGCTCTGTTAGCCTCTGGTTCTAGAATAAACCTGGAGCCTACAATCCGTGGGATAAGGTTACTGTTTCATTTCTCACCTCATTCGGGTTCTAAATGACTGCATCTCTTCATACAGTACAACATAACAACAGAAAAATAATACTGAGCCCTTATATTATAAGGGAAAGTGAAAGAAACTTGTGCTTCTAGTCCCAAGGGAGGAAAGAGGAAAAAGCAGTATAATAAAAGCCAAGCACAGGAAAAAGGTTGCTGTTGATGGGCTTCCTAGAAGTAATTGCATAGCGTTCTATGCAGTGTGAGAAGTACAATAATGGGGAAATAAAGGATTAATTGATATCTCTAAATACAATGTATAAATGTGTGCATGACAGAAGAGTCCAACTTTTCTCCAGGGAAACAGTATTTCCAGGTTAGTAAATGTTATTTTCATTGTCACCAAGAGTTCAATTTCCTAGATTAATGACATGATAGTATTTTCTTAGTCCTATTGTATGCTTGGCCAGAAATGCCATCCTCTGATTTTTTTTTATTTGAACTCAGACGTTTATTTAACCCAGCTTCCAAGATTTTGAAAAGACTGGTTTCACTCCTGATCACTCTTGAGAGAAGCTTGTTTATAACTATTTATTATTTTCTCAGACAATAAGAATAAATGACAGAAGGCAAACGGGAGACCAGAACTGCTATTTCCCCGCACTCATTGCACAGAAAGTGATTTAAACTGAGGCTATCTCTCAAGAGCCTTCCATCTTCTTCTTTCATTTATGCTGTTACAAAGCAGGCGGGAAGTGCTACAAGTTGTGATGGGTCAAATTTGATGCCCCGCCTGCATTTACAAGAGACAGCCTTCTCTAGAGACTATGTTTGAAGATAGATTAGTCTTTGGAGAAACCAAGTTTGATCTGTAATCCCATCTTTAGGAAATGCACATGTATCTATTTATATTTTTTCATAGCTTCTTGTATTTCAGAGACAGTGAAGAAAAAACGTTTTGCCTGTTACTGCCAAATGAACTGCTATGTTGCAAATAGAGCAACTCTTATGTCTCACGGTTTTGTAATGATCAAGAGACCACAACAGAAACATGGTAGCTCACAAGAACATATTGCAGATTTTGAGTTAAACTTGTTTTTTCAAACATTTCACATTTCAAGGAAAGGATTTTATTAAACGTGTGAGTTTGGAAGAGATTTGAGCACCTGAAATTACTAGAAGTATCAGTTGATCCAAATTAAAACACTACATTGGAACAACTTGGAAAACGTAGAGCTGAAATGCAAGCTGGACTATAGATTTGATTTATTCCAGACACACTTAAGTGAAACCCTGGGATCCAGACATTTCTAGCTTTTGAATATTGTTCAGAATTGAGGTCCAGATATGAACCTTGCATTGGAAGTTTGACCAATTTATCTACCACTAGAGAATATTTAACAAGATTTGATTGAACCTGGAAGGTAATGACTGCTGATTATTTCTGAAGAATAGAGATGAGTTGAAGATTTCCTGGAGATAGGCCCGAGGTCATCTTGCATTTCACAAATACAGCCTGTAAGAAGAGGTTGTTGACAGTCTTTTATATTGTAAAGCTCATGTCAGCAGTGATAAGCTCACTCTGTGGTGGATGTGCTGGGTGAGTCAAGTGTTCCTTTTCAGTAGTTAGCACAGTTAGGCATGATAGTGTTGCTTTATTTAGAAGCAATATTCTCTCAATTTTTACTTTTTTGTTGTTGCTCCTCTTACTATTGAATTTGCAGGTAAGTAAAGATACAGTACTTGAAACTTAAGCTGAATTTTGGCTCAGAGTACCTGCCAGTCAAGCATAAAGTAAAGAGTGTAATACCTGAAATTAGACCTATTTTTAAGGGCCATACTGAAATGATGTCTAAAATCAGATCAGTGTGACTTCATCCTCTGGGTACTTTCACTGTTTTTGACCAAATCTAATGCCCACGAAAGTCAGTGGGAGCCTTTCTGTTCTCTGTGGTTAGCTTGGATCAAGCTCTATCTTAGTAGTACCTTTATGTCAGCAGTAATATTTCAGGAAGCTGAAAGGCAGCTTGATAAGGTGGCAGAGAGCAGGCAGGATTCTGAAATCACTGCTTCTGAATAGACTTCATGTCGGCTTGAAAATAGAGCACTTTGGAAAAAAACAATTCTGCTTCTGTAAATTGCTTAGGGATACTGAAATCAGAGACCATCCAAACATTATTTTGTGGGTTATTTGTGCTGTAAATAGAATTAATGCTTTGTTATAAGTGGAAAAATACTGGAGTTCCTCTCCAGGCCTTGCATGGAAAAAATGAGCCAGCAAAAGCGTTAATTGTAACCCCCTTCTCAGATGCCAGGAAAGAGTCCTTGATGCTCCCTTACACTAAAAGTATATCCTGTTAAGGTCAAGCACTTTTTTTTCTTCACAATTCAAGCTTTCTACCTCAGGCAAGGAGAAAGAAACTCAAATTAGCTGAAAGCAAATAGGAAACAGAAAATGCCAATGATCTACTTGTTAATTCATGGGAATCTTTGGGATATGTGTGGGTAAGGCCTTGCATTTTCCCTATGGTCTCCATGGTTCAGGGGAAAAAAAAAATCCTTGCCTCTGTCCCTGGGAGATGGATAAAAGCAGAGTGATTGTGCCTAGCAAGAGTACAAGTGGACTTATGCAGAATTTCAAGATGACTCACACACAACAAACTTCTGCATATGGGGTATTAAGAATTACATCTTTAAGTGGCTTATCTATGAAGGCAGTAAGGATGGGTAATGAGGACCTCAGAAACCCCCAGTCTCTTATTCTCTTTTGTCAGTGGGCTGGGAACTAAAGCTCAGCTACCCCACAAGCAGCTCAGAGTAGAGGTGGGAAAGGTTGCCCTACACACAGTGAGGGGAAGAAGTAATCTCTGGCCACACAACTGTGCAGATGGTCTCAGACTTCTTGTGTAATATTGTGCTTTTGTTTCTTGGGAGGGACCCCATTTTTCCCTTGCCTGAGTGTAAGCATGTGTAGGAGGCTCTGTGGGGGGAGCCTTGCGGATTTAATTATTCCTTACATGTTGTTTGCCTGCGTATGGGACAATTGAGCCCATAATAATCAATCTTGCATGCTCTGAAACAAGAAAATCCTACATATGATCTAAGCTGCATGCTGAAATGTGGTTATTGGAAATGAGTTCTATGGCTGCATAGGCCCGTATCATGTTGTCTCTTTGCTTTTTTGGGCTTTTAGTTATTTATTCACTGTGTCATGCCAGCAAAATATTTTATGTCTGTCCATTTAGCTCACTGAATGAATCTTCTGCTTCTGGAAATGTTTATACATGGATGCCAAAAAATAGATTTTCTATATAAACCGGTGGCTTAATTTTTGTTCATGTTAATTGAAAGACTTATCTCTTGTAACATCTTGTTAAATAAGGGAAAAGGAATTTCCTGAGTATTTGAACTCTTATTATATGTGTTAAGGTAGTTTATTTTTGCTATTTCTTATCCACGTTGTGGTTGCCTAGGAGCAGAAGTAATAATACTAATTTTGAATCTACTTATTCCATTTGTCCTTCCATCAGACTGGTAATTCCATATAGCTATTGTGTTCCATATGGTAATCCACTAAATATTTACATTTTTTCCTTTATAGTCTTTGAATGCATATGTAAATCTCTTTCTTCTCACACATGTTCAGTGCTTTAGTAACAGAGGTCTGTTGCAGACATGCTTAATTTCTGCACTAGCATTCCTTAAAAAGTTTATGTGAGGAACTCTGTTCAGGTACTGCAATTTTGAAGCCATTCCAAATTACTAAAGATCTCCTGATGCTGTGAAAAAGAAAAGAAATGCAGTCCTGTTGATTCTGAGACTGTTGCATTTCTTCCATGTTCCATAAGGTTACGTGAGATTATTACTGCTGCAGAATGCCTTTGATTACTGTTGAGATAAGTGACTGAGAAATAATCCATCAAAAATAAATCTGCTGTTACTCTGCTTCCTTCCCTTCATTTCTGTAGATATTAGATTTAGGAGTATCTTTGAATGATCTGACTCCTTAAGCAGGAGCATCACTTGCCTGTAACCCCTCATGCTGCTCTATTTGTTTATTTGTACTTGTTATCTATTGTGTGACAAATGAGAAGAAAAATCAGTAAAAGCTTTTTTTTTTTTTTTTTGCTCCCCCTTTCCCATAGCATTATGTATGTTGAGATGGTTACTGTTGCTCATCTAGCATTCAGACTTAACAGTATGCTTCCAATTCCTTTTTAATAGAATTTCTTGTTTACTTTGTTTGGTAGATGCAGTGCTTATCAACAACATATGTCCTCTTTGTTCAAAGTGAGGTTTTTAAAAAATGTGGAGATGATTTATTGCTGTGTGCATCTTTGCAGAAGCTGGCGCCCTCCGTCTTTTATTGTATGGTAGGGATAAAGGAGGCTTCTTGCCTACTTAACTCATGTGATTAAAATGGGACACATTGTGATGTTCTCCTTAATTAGCATGATCGGCTCCTGAGGAGCCAGGGAACCCTGGCTATGTTGTTTTGCTCTTTCCCCTCTAATGAGTAGACAGATTCTTTTGAGAATTGCTAAATAATTCAGACCATTAGGAACCTGTCAGCTTAAACAATGCCTCCTCTGACCAGAAAAATTGTCAAGCAGTTGGACACCGTGGCAGATGTTGAACTTGTTCTTATTGTAAGATCTGCTGCAGGCCAAGTATCTTTGCAGCGACTTACAAGATGTGTGCATTGCTCCCTTCAGTGGGAGTGTATGGGTATAATCAACATGTTAACCAGACTTGCTTTAGGTTGTATCTCCAGTGTTTCTTTTTGTTAAATTAATAATATTCTAATAAACTCCTAATATTGCAATTTACTACCTAATATTGCAATTTACTACCTTTACTGACTTATTTTCTGTCTAATAATAATGAGAAAATGCAATCCAGGCTTAAAGAATATCTCACAAAACAAGCAAAAAAAACTTTCTAATTTCTGTAATATTCCTTCTGTTGTGTCAATCCCTTGCTTTGCATTTGGAAGTTCTTCTCTGCAAACAGAGTTGGATGTATTTTTAAGCAGTTTGTTTTATTCTCATATAACTTAGGAACTGAGAAACTGGGGGGTATGTTTATAACTTGAGACTTCCTAGAAAATTGTACATCCATGTGGGGCTACTTCAGTTAAACTTTAATGAGATCTATTTTGCATGCCTCCTGGTGCATGCTATTGAAGCAAACAGTGATGTGACCTCATGTTCTTAGAATCTTAGTAATGATCTTAGTGATCTTTTGTAATGATACTAACATCTACAGATTTTTCCAGTTTAATTGATGAAACAATGATCAGCATATACTGAATCGTTATGTAATGGATTTGATTAGAAAACACACTCTACTTCCCCACTTCCTGCAAATATCTGCACTTCTGTCTTATGTGGGTGATACAAAATAGTCTTGCACAAGCAATTAGCTGGTCTGTTGGATCAGTTAATGGAACAAGCTATGGTAGTAACACTGTGTGAAATAACATCTGTGCTTTATAAATATTTATGTTGCAAGATATCCTAGTATATTCTTATGATGAATTACTCCACCTTCAAATGTTTTCACATATTTAGTAGATATATGTATTTTTTAACAGAATACATGGAGGCTTCACTTTTTTTTTAACTTAATGCATTTTAAAAATGTTTCTACTCATATTTTAGAGGGATTTTTTTTTTCCATTTTGAAGTTTTGTTTCTGCAAAGCAGCAGTCATAAATTGAGATTGTGTTTACACCTATCTGTTGTAGTAGAATTACTTCTAATAGTAGTTAGGAAGAAACAATTAACAATTCTCTAGTTAACTAAGATTTGTTACAGCCATTAGTATGAAAAAATGTATACTTGTCAAAAAAGATGCCAGTGCTATGTCTGTGGTATAGAAAGTAGCGAATAATACTCAGAAAGTGTTCCTGTCTTGATCTAGTGTATCACCTTGTTTTCCAAAAATAAAGCTTTCTGAAGAAGAGAAAACAAAAACACAAAAGTGAGCCATTGAGACCTTGCAGGGTGCGTCTCTCTGTAGCTCTGTGCCAGGGGTTGAAGCTGGTATTTGATCCTAACTAGGAATATTTGTAAGCAGTACTGGCCACTGCAGGTCAGCTTCCCTCATCCTTTATGCTCAGTCCTCAAAAGAGAGAAGATGGGTTTGTTGCTTAGTTCATCTCTTTTTCTCTCCTAATTGATTTTATGTTTTTTCAGTAATGTTTCTGGCATATGCCTGCTATCACATGGTCATGCCTTGTCTTTCTTCATTTAATTATGCGGAAATTAATATGACAGTAGCCAGAGGCAGGTAGATTCCCTGACTGTTCCCTACAACTGTCTTGAAAATAAATCATAACAATAAATAGTAGGCCTTTGTGTGCAGCACTACAGAACCACGTGACAATAATAAAGGAAAATGTTCATCTTTCTTTAAAGGTGTGGTTTATTCCATGCCTTAAATATCAATAGGTTCTCTGTGTTTTGGATGGTGGGAAAATCCTTTTGAGAATGGGCAAGTTGTGTATGGGGAGCTCCTGGACAAGCAGGCAATGGGCAAGGGCACGCTAACTCCTGAGGAGGAGCATCCCTTTGGTCAGTTTGTATTACAGCATTTTACAGAGTATGAAAGCCTCTATCAGGAAAACTGCAACCAGCCTCCGTGATTGATATAAAATTTTGCCCATCTGCAACAGTTTTTGTTCCTTATCATCTATTCTGTTTTATACCAGAGCTGTCTGACATTTGTTGGTGCTGTCAATCAGTAGGTAATATGGCATGTTTGAGTATGTGAGTTCCAGAGTGAAGGAAGTGCTAAGAAGTTGGCTTCTTTTCATCTTTTTCCTAAGCTCCTCTAAACTTTAATTAAATAATAAAAACCTTCAATTATTTTTGTCCTCTTCTATCTGACAAACAGTTGGAAATGAAACCAGAAAGCCGAGTGAGTGAGCATTGGTTTGCAGAAGGGTGAGATGTTCCCAGAAATTGAATTGAGGTCCTCTGAAGGAATTTTGTATAGTGTAAGGTTTTCCTTTGCCATGGATGAATGGGAGACTGCTTCATTTCTTTCCACACTTCCCCTCCAAGGCCAAAGACACTGAGGACAGACTTTGAATGCACTTTAATCAGAGTATTTCTTTAGCAGATGTTGCATGATTCAGATGTTTTAGTCATTAAATCAACAAGGCTTCTAAATTCACCCCTGCTTACGATCTTGTTGACAATAACATAATTATTTTTTATCAGCTAAGTTACACCTTGCACCATGTCTTATCTGTTTGAAGTTCCGTTAGATTTTTGGTTTGAGAAGCCTGATTTTGTAACCCAGACTTCTTTAACTCCTAAGAGCATTTTGTTTTCTGAAGCCGAGTGAGGAAAAATATGTTGTTAACCCCTGGAGTATATACAGATCTGAATGTACAGAGAAACTAGTCTGTGTCTGAGCTATAATTGGCAAAATGCTGATCTCTGTCCATTTATCGCATCTTGGCCAAAGAGACTCAGGGGCGGATGCATGCAGGTCAGTCATCTCCTTGTCAGGCATGCTGCACAGGGGAGATTGGAGGCAAAGGAAAGAACTGGTCTTTCAGAAACAGACTGAACTATGTCTAGGAGAAGATATTTAATAGGGGTGACGTTAATATAAAGGACACGTCTCCTTTCTTTGCATAAAGGCTGGGGACATTTGTATTTTCTCTGTTTTTCTTAGTAGATTCCCACTGCTTAGATAATGAAATAGTGACAATGGGGTCACTTAGAACCTTCAATGTAAAAGTAGTGTAAAAAACGGGTTAAAATAGCTGCCTGTTTAATTTCCGTAATTCTTCATCTCCATGTATAAAAAGTAAGTTCTTGGCTTTAAAGCATTCTCAAGGACATATGTTTTAAAATATGGTATGAGGGTTGTATGCTAATCTAGAGCATTTATATAGCCAGCTAGCTACCAAAAGAACAACTGATATTTTTACTCCCCTTATGCCCTTTTCTGCACATCCTACAGTTTGTTTTTCCTGCAAAACAGAGATGTTAAGAGCTGTTAAGCTAGCAGAGACGTGCGGTAACACAAACTACATAGCCTCCTTTTGCTATATTGAAATACCCTTTGATTTCCTATGTGACCTCACAGTTCTCTAGAAAATTAGGATAACGGCACCTTTCTCTTTCCCAGCAATGTAATGATCTGTTTATGGAAGACTGTGGGGCATATAAATACTTTGGATAGTATTAAGAGTTTATTGTGTTCAGAGTGGATCTTGCTTGCTCCTTGTTGTTTTCCAAAGATGGTTCATTATTGAGTTGTTCTATGCTGATAATGATAAGGCAGTGGGTGAGAGAAGAAGGAAGAGATGGATCTGGAGACTCATTTTTGAGAGACTGTCATTCTTTAGCCAGTGAACTAGACTGTGATGAGCCTGGGCAGCAGAACCCATTGGATCCTCAGGTAGCTTCTAGAAGCAGAGCAGAAGGAGGAACAAGATGCATGAAGCAGCTTTGAGTTGGATGGTGTGAAACCTCTGTGTAAGGCAGGTGGAAGTCAGAAAAATACACCTTCAAAATGTAATGTTGGTACGCTAAAAGTAGTCTCTTAAGTACTTTAGAGGTAGAAGGAAAAAGGGAAGAGCTTGAGGTGTCAGCTAGCGTCTTGAAACCAAACTTAAGTGTTGGTTGACATACCACAAAAAGTGGACATATGTTAATGAAAACAGTAGGAGGCGTAGTAAGTGCACAGGTAGATTAGAAATAATGTAGTAAAGAGCTGAATGACCCTGAGGACTGGAATGATAAAATACAATGAATTGGAAACAGAGAAATTGCAGGGTTGAGTGCTTTACACTAATAACAGGAATGCCTGTTGACATTCGAGAGTCACCTTCTGAAAATGAAGAGAAAGAGAACAGACGGCTTTATTAGCCATTGCTGGAAGATTGTGCACCACTAATGTGATTCAGCTGCGCCCTAGGATATGTCAGTCCAGGTATTTTTGATTGTGTTAAGGAAGAATTACTGTTATTGTATGAGATGCTCAAAAGGCATCTTCGGGATTGATATTTATACTTCTGAACATCCAGAAGAGATGTTTCAAAGGGGTAAATTCAACAAAACAGGTTTTGTTGGCTTCAGGGATGAGCATTCGCTTTAACCTTTCTAAGAAATCATATGAACATGATTTATCTAATCAACAAAGAACATGAGATACTGGGGGTTGGACTAGAGGCCAGGCATTCCTCCTGGGTGAGACACAGTACTTTGATTCAAGAGTAGTCCTTGCATTTTCATGGTTTATGGTGCTAATCCGAGCACTTGGTCTGTTAGGGAAACAGTTGGACCACAGCAAGACTGTTAGTAGAATACTAGTGTGTTAAGAACAGGAAAAAGAAAATAGCTTGCTTTTCACAGAAAATGAATTTGTCACCAAAACAAGCAGATATAGAACTCCCAGATGTACATTCAGACATAGATTTAGGAATATAATCCAAGTCATGCACTGTTCAGCTACTTTTCACAAAAACTAACCTAGAACTTGTTTATTAAAAAATGAGGTCTATGGAGTTGAAAGGTTCTGACTTTTGCTGTGATGAAGAGAGCATATTAGTTGCTGATGTTGTTAATCTGGAAGTTTTAGAAAAGACCCAAGTCATTATTTTTCAGTGGAGAAGTTAACTCTAAGTGAGCTTTAGAGATTAAGATTTTATTCCCAGTTATTCCAAAGCAGACGAGTCTTAAAGTTACCTCTCCAGTGAGAGGAAACAGTGAGTGTGCCGGGATACTGGAAACTATGAAACTCATGTCACTTCTAGGTGCGCTTCTAAGTTACTGTGCAAGTATTTATTCTGTTTTTGTGGACAGAAATATTAATTTGGAGCCTTTGTGGGTTTCTAATAGTTTCTATTACAGTGTTTATGTGTTTCTTTTCAATTCATACATCATCTGCAATGTAACTTGGCTATAGTTTCATGCTTGGCACTTCAAAGAAGACTTCATGGCCTAGGTCTCTGTATTTAAACTTGGAGATGTCATTTGCATGTAATGAGTATTGTTTTATCTGAGGCCGGTTATTAAAAAAGCAGGTAGTCTACTCCATAAGATACTAGAAAAAGTAGAACAAAAGAAAGCATTAGAGAAGAAGTGGTAGTCTGTGGCTGTTGGAGCTGCATAAAACCATTAAATGCAACTGAAAACTGCTCTTAAGAGAGGATTTTCATGACCAGAACATTCCAGCAGTGATTGTGGGAGGCAGATTTTCACCAGTGTGTCTCACTCAAGGATGTTGGGAATACCTACTCACTCCTATGGAACTTAAGAGGAAGGGGGGAAAAAAAGATTAGAACAGAAAATAAGAGACCCCAGAGCTCCCTTTGAGCCAGCTGGCCTCTGGTGGGCAGACTTTCCACATCCTTGCTATGGAAGCAGGCAGTGGCTGCTGCCTGCGGGGTCAGACAGGAGCCCACTCAGGGCTGCCCAGTCAGGGCTGTGGCCACCTGGCATGGCAGCAGGCTGGCCGGCTGGCCTAACCACTTTGGGCAGCCAGTGGAAAACCACCCTCTGGTGAAGCCTGCGTTGCATTGCTCCGCCAATGGAAAAAATTGAGCTTCAGGAGGGTGTGTAGCCTGCAGACAAAAATATATCCAGCCTTGTGCGGGCAGGGGCTGTTTTTAGTTCCTAACGGCTGAGTGTTTTGAAGTGCTAGACACAGTTTCCTGGCTTGCCCCAGACGGGGAGAGCCCATGTGTCTGCATGTGTGTCCAGCAGCAGAGCCAGAGAGTCCGTGGAGCAGAGAGGCTGAAACCAGCACCATCGGGAAGGTAAGCGGGAGAAGGAAGGGGGCTCAGGCTGGGAGAGCTGGGGAGCAGGGAGGAGAAGGGAGAAGCATCCACCAAGCCACCCAGGAGCAGAGTGGGCTGATGCCATGCCCGATCTCCCAGCCACTGTGCTCCTGTCCTGGGCTGTGCCTGAGATGAATGATCTGCCTGCCGAAAACAGTTCTTGCTGGTTGTCTGTCAAACTTGATTGCCTGAATTGCTGAATAAACTACAGCCTGTATCATTTTACAGCTCTGCTGCAACAGGGATGGAATTTTTTAAGGCAGAGTATGAGAGAGCGTGTATTAGTGTTTTGCAATTTTAAAGTGACTCTACTAATTAAAATGATTAGTAATCACTCCAAGTCTTTTCTACTTTTTATTCTGTCTTTTCTCACCCCAATTTTAAGTTAATTCGTGATAAATAGACAGTGTATCCAAGCAAATATCAGGTAGTTTTTCTGTGTAGTGTTAGAGGAAAAAGTTTCAGTCAGCACTACTATATGCCTGAACTAGGATTGTCTGGAAAAAGCAGAACTGCTTCTTCTGGCAGAGGTAGGTTCTGAATGGATTCTGATTTTTCTATATAGATTTTTAAAGTTGCTTAGATTTTAAATATATGTTTGTACAGAAATTGTGAAAATGCTGTGTTCAGTGGCACAGGAGAATTAAAAAAAACAATGATGGAAATAGCCAAGAAATGGAGAAGTGTCTCTTTTCCCCAACATCTTTTTTAAGAGGATGGTGATTAATTGCTTGTGCAATGCAACCAAAGTTTGCTGCTTTGTTTATGCTTGTTGCTGATGTGGTCACTGTGTTAATTTTGTACTCTGGTGACTTCATACTTCATTCTGGAAATCATGTATTTCTATCCCTTTGGAATGAATGATTTGGTAAAATTATACAAACTATAGCAAATTACTAGTTAGAAGGCAAGGGATGGAATTTTTTTTGGTCTGATCAGCTCTAACTGGAAAAGGGTCCTTGTGTCATGAAAGAAAGAAAAACAGCATTCTGTAGCTGCAAAGCTATGAAGCAAGTCTTTTAGCAATTATATGCAATCTCTAGTGCACTTCTTCTAATGTAGAAATAACGTACTGGATCTGCAGAGGCAGAAAGTAAGCCCTAAACTGTGTAACTGCTGCAGGGCTCTTGGCATGCTAAAATCAAGATCCACTTTTAATTTCTGGAAGGACCCTGTCTCAAGTTCAGTTGTGACTCCTAGACCCACTGTCCTCTTCAGGAAATTCCAGGGCCAATGGTTGGAAAACATTTACTTTGGAGTCAGCACCCTGTGGTGCTTATGGATGTGTAGACTGTGAGGTAGGTCAGACCACCAAACATATCACAGTTTCCCCCACTTCCTGTGAAGTGGGTTGGGCAATAGGTGGCATGCTGAAATTTCTCTGCCCCATGGCTGCCTTGCTGACAGGGTTTGTGTTTGATAGCATGAGATGATTGCTACTGGAGAGGACAAAAGAGAAGAAATGCAGATGTCCCTGGTTGGGTTTGGGACTCCCAGTTTGTCCACAAAGCTCCTATCTTGCCTCCTCCTGCCACTACCACAGGAAGGAGGGTTGAGGCAGAGCCTCTGGGGTCTCTACTGCTCTCGATCTCTGAGGTGCTATTGCTCTCACCCCAGGGTGACCTCAATACCTGTGCCAGCAATGAGGCTAGAGTTGTGTGGAGCCTGGAAATCCCTTGAAAGCACTGTATGAATCTGTACTTGGGCCTGCCAGCATATTCACAACCAGGGTAGGAGGAGAAAAACAGGCCTTGACATAACACTTTAGCTATTACAGCTACTGCATTAAGCTGAGATGTGAGCTGGCATTGCTGGTTTTTTTTTTTTTTTTGTTTTTTGTTTCTTTTTTTTTAAGCTTAATGACTTCTATTTAAATGGATGTGTACTTTATCCATTGCATATGAATTCAGTAACACTTAAAAATGGCGAGATTTGTTTTTCCTTCCAAAGACAAATAAGTCTCTAGGGATTTAGATTGTATCAGTGTTCATGTAATATGATAAGGATCTTCAGGCTTGATTCAACCTTCTATATTGCTTTTACTTGAAAGCTGTATGATATAATTTAACTGCCAGTGCCTTGGACCCAAAAGAATGGGTTGAGTATAAAAAGGTCTTGAACTACAGGTATGACATGTCATTCTGATGCAGTGCATATGTGTAGACCTGTTGGGATCAATGTTATTTTTAGAAAAGGAACCAGAAAAGGAGATTATCTCTTTCTTACTTAAAATGTGGAATTAACAATCTGTTTGCAGTACTGGTATGGTTAACAGCAAAAAAACAAAGTGTCTAGGATAGTGATGAGTACTATGTTGAATGAGAAGAAGCATTGTTTTTCATTCTATTTCTGAGCTACCAAACACTTCCTCAGTCAGGAGACTCTTAACTCTAAAGAGAATAATGAGTGAGGAGTTCTGGTTTCAAACAGGATTTTAAGGGAAATGTATCCTGTTTTTTTTTTTTTTTAAAGACATAGTTGTGGTGTTTTGGTTACTCATTCTTTGAATACAGTGATATATAATGCAAAATAATCCTGCCAAGAACACTACGATACAATTATTATGGTATATTTTTGTTATAGGAAAGTGATTGAGATTGCAGGAATAAGAAATCTGTTTCTGATTTGTGGAGGCTTCTGACAAAACTGTGTAGTTTTAAAAAATACAGTAAATTGTTTCCAGTAAGAAACTCTGTATTTAATCTAGCTACAGTATTGTGTTGCTGTGTCTCCCTTATTAATTTTGTGTATCTTCCCAGAGCCATGTGGGAAGGTGAGGACAGGTTCACCTTCTAGCATTGTTATTTTCATATAAAAAACAAAAGTAGATTGAAAGTTAATTTAAACTTTACATCTCCAACTCTTTATCTCTGTAAGAATTTACTGACAACATTGATTCTGTGCAAGACAGATTAGTATATGGTAGATAATTGTATGAATAGTATGACTAGTGTTTTAATCTGATGTTAAGAGCTAAAGGGAATGTAAAAACTGTCTAAAAGGAGAAACAGAAATTGGTCAATTACAAACATATTTTCTGGATGTACATATATACATCTCTCTAGTTGCTCTACATCACAGCCTACAGTATTTCTAAGTGGAAAGGAAAATAAGAAATTGGTCATTTCATATCAATGAGGGAGAAAGGTCTGTTTAGCTTTTCTTGCTCTGAAGTACTTTCTTCTCCATTATCACAGCTCCACAAATCCTGATGACAGTCTCCTATGGTGCCCTTATGAAACACACACCCAGCGCATCTTTGCAGGGACCCTGGCATTGCCTGTTTTCTTGTGCTCCCCAGTTCCATTTGTATCTTCTCACTCTACCTTGCTGACTCTGGAGGTGAATATTGCAGTCACACTGTGCAGTTGGGAGAGGAGTCCTTAAATGCCCTTCAGGAAGTATGTTTTCCAAATACAACAGAAAGCAGACATGGCTCTTTGCCTGCTTCCCTTTCCTTCATTACTATAGAATACTTGGTAAGATATGCTGTCTGATCTTCATATATAAAAGCTCTTCATATAGGTATTTATATGCGAGTTACACATAGTGAGTTAAAACCTTGTCTGCCTTTGGCAGACGTCTATACACAAGTTGAGGTCCGTGTGTGATTGTGCATGGTGGCAGCCATTGGAGAATCATTCCAGTGGCCAGAGGTACTGCTCCAGTATAGGCAACAACCATCCTGTGTCTGGGAATGAACACAACTAAGAGGTTTTGTACACAGCTAAGAGGTTTTGTACACATGTTTATGCTACAAGCAGAAACAAAGTATTTGGTATCTTATTTCTTTCTTGAATGATTGCATCATTCCTCAAGGAAAGGCCTCCTGAAATAAAGTTTATGTGCTGTCCTGGTTCTATGTTGTAAATAATAGGAAAGGTGCAGACTCTTGTTTTTCAGGTGTGAGGCAGCTAGCTCGTTGTGTATTATCAGGCTCTTACTGTTCATCTTTTTAAAAACACCTTTTTTTGTTTCAGACAACAGCTTTTTAATTTAAGCTCTTCTGATGTTCGTAAATGGTTATTATTCCTGCTAGTCCTGACAACTGTTGTACAAGAGTTCCTACAGTTTTTATTGAGACCTCCCTCAGTGGTACTAATTTGACGAAATAATGTTATTCTAATGTTATCCTATCTTGACCAATCTGTATTATCATTTTTTTCTTGTTATTTTTGCACTGATGCCACATTTTGAGAAGTGAGAATCAACTTCCCTGCACCTAGTGGGTATATTTTGCAGGGATTAAATGGTTTGTAGATGAATTGATACAGATCTACTTGATATAGATTACATCTACCAGTGACTATTCGTTGTCACCAGCCATCCAGAGGAATAAATGCATCAAAAAAAACAGGGTTAGCTTTAGTTCATGGCTTCATGTCTCAGGAACATTACTTCTTGCTCCAGGTTAAGGTTTACCATTACTAACTCTTACATTAGTTGAACTTCTACAACATCCTGGGTGGTCACATTGTCACTCTCAGTCCCAGATAACAGATCCATAGGAAGAAGCTGTCACAATTTCTTGTCTTTCCGTAGTTGGTATTGGGACTATCTTCATCACTGTGGTTGCAGAGTACTCAATCTATTAATTAATTATTATTTACGTCTTTGTAGTCACCTCCTGACAGTTTGGAGTTTGTGGTTTTCTAACTTGTAGTTTTAGAAAATTTCAACTTGGTGAATGTGACTGCACTGAAGGCAGATGGTTGTCAGCAGTAATTATGTTTGGTATGTTTTTGCTGTAGCAGCAAATTAGTGCAGGAGTCCCACCACCTTTGTCTCAAATTTGTCATCAATTCATAACCAAGTCACAAAAGACAAAGACAGGGATTGAGACAATGAAGAACTTCCCACATGGAAAACAAGGTGGTTGGTGACATTCTACAGTTTTCACTAAAGGACAAATCATATCTGATAAGTTTGCTGGCCTTCTACAGTAGGTTTATAGCATTAGCAAGTAAAGGAAGAGCAACTGACTTCATCTACCTGGACTTGGGCAAAGCATTTGACACTGTACTGCACAACATCCTTGCCTTTAAATTGAAAATATGTGAATTGGACAGATGGACCACTCTGGTAAGGAATTTTCTGGATAGCTGCACTCAAAGAGTTGCAGTCAACAGCTCCATGTCCAAGTGGAGACCAGTAACAAATGGCAGTTCTTGGGTCAGTATAGGGACTGGTGCTGTTTAACAACTTTGTTACTGACATATACAGTGGAATTCAATGCAGGCTCAGGAAGTCTGTTGATGACACATGTGTGATGTGGTCAGCATGCTGGAGGGAAGGGATGCCATCCAAGAGAGACCTCAACTGGCTTGAGAGGTGGGCCTGCATGATCTTTATGAAGTTCATTAAGGCCCAATACAAGGCCCTGCACATGATTTGGGGCAATCCCAAACACAAATACAGACTGAGAAGAGAATGGGTTGAGAACAGCTCTGATAAGGACTTGCATATGTTGGTTGATGAGAACGTGGATTGGCAGTGTACGCTTCCAGCCTAGAAAGCCAACTGTATCCTGGGCTGCATCAAAAGGAGCTTGCCCAGCAGGGCAAGCAATTGTCTCCCTCTACTTTGCTTTGTGAGAACTCATCTGGAGTACAGCATTCGGTGCCTCGAACGCAAAAAAGACAGGGACCCACTGCAGTGAGTCCAGAGGAGAAATACAAAGATGATCAGAGGTCAGGGCACCTCTCCTATAAAGTGAGGCTAAGAGAATTGGGATTGTTCAGCGTGGGGAAGAGAAGACTCTAGGGAGACCTAGAGCTCCCTAGAGCTTTCTGGTACCTGAAGGGGCCCGCAAGAAAGATGGAGAAGGGATTTTTACAAAGGCTTGTAGTGATAGAACAAAGGCTAATGGCTTTAAACTGCAGATTGGTTGGGTGGAACTTGGAGCAACCTTGTCTGGTGGAAAGTGTTCCTGCCCATAGCAGGGGAATTTTGGAACTAGATGGTGTTTAAGGTGTTTCCTAACCCAAATTGTTCTATGATAAATTTTTTTTTGTTTGTTTCTAGTAAGCATACCTAATACTGGCATATTATTGTTATGGTTCACTTTTGATTGTAGTATGGCTAATGAGTCAAGCTTCGTAAACCTTCAATTAGAGAGATGAAGACTGAGGAGATGAGCAGCCATCCAGCTGCAGAGTGCTGCCATATATGTATGTACACTTCAATCCTAAGAAAAGTGTTTTTCCCTCCAGCATTTATGAAGCAGTCTAGCTGCTGTGTTATTAATGAGGGAATATAGGTGGCTGGCTGCTGAGCTTCTGTGTTTGTTTTTCTGAGCCAAAAACATCTAGGAGAACTGTATGTGCAAGAGCATAAAGGTAGGGAAATGCATTTTTAGCTCTGGGGTTATGATTTGCGTTAATTATTGGGTGTGGTGGTGATGGTGGTGGGGTTCCCAGATTAGTATGTTTGCATAGCTGTGTTTTTTAAATGTGTCAAGGGGGACCAGGGTGAAGATTAAGAACTTCTTTTTTTAGGGAATGTGTGTATAATTGAAAGCAAATAATCTTTTAATAGTCATCTTCAGCATAGCAAGCTGCTTTCTAAATATATTGATTGTAAATACAGCAAATATTCACGGACTCTGGTGTTGCTCACATTAAGTATTAATCCCCCTAAGCTCTGCAAATGAACAGAGGAAAAAAAAGCACTTTGTCTTCTGGGGCAGTAGGTTGCTGTGAAAAATATAGGGAATGCAGTCCCCAGCACTGTTATTTCCAGAGCTTCCAAAATTAAATCAATATAAAATGTGCATGTGTTCAAGAAAAAATGCAGCCAGAGTTGTTCCTTGACCACCTCTGTGCCCTGGTGTTGCACTGCCTTTGAGAGCAAGTCTGCTTCCCCTATACCCTTATTGTAATTAGCAGAAAGAAAATAGCTCTATGCAAGTGTGAGACAGGAGAATAGCATCCCAGCTGATTTTCAGGGTGAGGGTCTTTGTGCAGCCCTGCAGATGCCATGGTTGATTATTACAGTGTGCATGAATGTTTAGCCTGCTGTAACTGTGGATGGCTGAGATGCTGAGAAAAATCCCTTGGGGGTGTTTCTGTGGGATTTATTGACTGTTGTGTTGTACAGCTAACTGATTTCTGCGCAGACTGAGACACTGTTTTTTAGACATTGTACCCCCAGATAAATTTATTCATTCACCCATTATGTGATCTGTGTATTGTATCAGATGAGTACAATGGATGCTGTAGCAGCAGCTCGAGCCTCAAAGAATTGAATGTCTATCTTCTGAGGTTCATGACAGCAGCTTGCTTGCTACCCACTCTGTTAAAAGGATTACCTAACTGCTACACAATTGCTATGGAGACCAGATGGTCTTTTTGCCTGTTTCTTTAGACAAATTGGGTTCAGTGTTCTTTTATGAATAGACATAAGCCCCCAAAGCCCTCTTTTTGAATGTACTTTTTGCTCCCACATGAGAAATTCTGAATGCAGACTTCTGCTTGTTTGCAGTCTGTGCTTCCTGGTCTGAGGCAGGAAGTTTAGCTGGGACGGATGCAATTTGTTCAGCAGTTTGGGACTTCATGAAGTTGATACTGTCTTCTGTTTACCTTTACTTTGAGTTGCTTTTGTTCAATGCTAGTTACACTTGATATCATTAAGTTGTTGATGTAAGTGGCTAAAATTAGCATAGACAAATCAAACCTTCAAGGCAAGGGTGTCTTCATTAGCAACCTACCAAACTTTTAGAAAGAATAAACAAGTTAAACAGATGTTTTGTTTTCAAGGGTTGGCTGAAATTTATGATTTATTTTGTCAGATATCTTTCTGATAACAACCATGAATTTGGGTTTATAGGTCGCTAGAATTATCCAAAAGGATATATTTCTTCTAAATAATTTGTTTGCTGTCTTTTTTTTCCTAAGCTTGTTGATGAGACTGTTTTTAATTCTAGTTGGCAACCTTTTCCTTTGCTTTCTGTAAGATTAGCAAAGTACCTCGGTTACCACTGAATTCCTTTAAAATCTACAAAGTTTTTATGCACACTGAGCCAGAGGTCTTGTACAGCTTCCCCTACTGAATTTTTTATTCCCTATACTACTGGTATTTTCTGTGAGATTCAGCTCATATCTTTTTGAGTTACAGCCTCTGTGTGTTTAGTGAAGGATTGATACGCTTGGATGCTCAGGAAAAACTTGGGTCTTGCTACCTTCTTGTGTGCTGGGTGGTCAGTGCTGCCTTTCTATTGTTGCCTGGCAGAGCAACTTAAAATAGGTACAAACTTAAGGGGAGAGATTGCTGGGTGGTTTGTGGAGTGAGTTGTACAGTGACTTTTCACTGCAGGAGTCAGCTGGAATTGAGACATGACAAGGAAGGATAAACAGATCCTGCAGAACATGCTCTGATCAGTTTGTTTCAAATTATAGTGGATCACTGCACAGCCCAGTGATCTGTAATTGGTGTACCAAAAGCCAAATGGAAGGTGCTCAAAATGCACCCTAATTCATCAGTTAGTAGAGAAAAGGAAAGGATTAGAAAATAAAACACTTACCCTGTGACTTCATTGTATTAATTCAGTTTCAATTGTTAAAGCATGTTTATTAACACTGATGTCTGAAGTCCAAGAATCCATTTAATCAGATCTCTTTTATTCATTTGTGCCTTCTGATTATTTTTTTTGTATTTGTTTTGCTTATAGCTCAACTAAAAAATGTTTTCTATGACTGAAAGCCTGTTTTTAATTTATATTATTGTTATTATTATCATTATTATTATGATTTTGTGTTTTTTCATGTCTTTTAGAAAGCCTGCATTCATCTCCATCCTGCTTTTTTGGCAAGTGTAGCAGTTGGCTATGAAGGCAATGCAAATGATGCTAACTGATAACCATACCTACGTTTGAGAGAGAGATTCTACAGGTATGTTTCTTGTTTTATACATTGTTTTTGTCTAAAAGTGATAAGGGATGGAACTTAGGCTATTACAATATATATAAACTCTTGAAAATAAGATTCTGTAATCACAATGGATTGTTTTGACAAAATTTTGATTGAGACTGCAGTGAATTCTACTAAGAGTGATAGTCTGACAAAGTCTGACAAAGAAGCATAGCTCTGATTAAAAATGGACTTCAGTGTTCTTTCTGTAAATTTACCATAAAATCTTTCTTCTGTAAATTTACCATAAAATGGAATCCCAGGCATCTATACAGACTGGAGGGAGCGGTCCTTGAGAGCAGCCCTGTGGAGAAGGACCTGGGGGTCTTGATAGGTGAAAAACTTAACATAAGCCAGCAGTGTGCCCTTGCAGCTCAGAAGGCAAATGCTACCCTGGGCTCTATCAAAAGAGGGGTGGCCAGCAGGAACAGGGAGATGATTGTCCCTCTCTACTCTGCTCTTGTGAGGTCCCGTCTGGAGTATTGCGTCCAAGTGTGGAGACCTTAGTACAAGAAAGACTGAGAGCTGTTGGAGAGGGTCCAGAGGAGAGCCACAAAGATGATCAGGGGACTGGAGCACCTCCTTTACAAAGACAGGCTGAGGGAACTGGGCTTGTTCAGCCTGGAGAAAAGAAGGCTGCGGGGTGACCTTATTGCAGCCTTTCAGTACCTAAAGGGAGCCTACAAACAGGAGGGGAATCAACTCTTTGAAATGGTTGATAACTGCAGGACGAGTGGAAATGGTTTTAAGTTGAGGGAGGGGAGATTTGGGTTGGACGTCAGGGGGAAATTCTTTACAGAGAGAGTGGTGAGGTGCTGGAACAGGCTGCCCAGAGAGGTTGTGGATGCCCCGTCCCTGGTGGTATTCAAGGCCAGATTGGATGGGGCCCTACACAGCCTGGTCTAGTATTAAATGGGGAGGTTGGTGGCCCTGCTTGTAGCAGGGGGGTTGGAGATTCATGATCCTTGAAGTCCCTTCCTACCCTGGCCATTCTGTGATCCTGTGATTACAAACAGTGGAGATTCGCTCCAAGTAACGAGAGGAACAGGAGATCATTTTTACTTTTGAGTACACTTTATGAAGGTGCAAAATTGTAATTATCTCCCTCTGGCAGGTTGCCTGCTCCAGTGTTCACCATTCCCTGTGAATTCAGGGAAGCTGAAAACAAGCTGAAGCATGTTCTATTAAGTGAACTATCAAACCACCCCATGCTGAATGAACATAATGCAGTTTTGTGCTGTAATGGAAGATGAGGCTTTTCACTAACCAAGTTCTTTTTTCTTCCTTCCTCTTCTCCTGGACTGACTGCATTTAAACGTAAAATTGGAGTTAGCCAAACAGTTTATTGAGGCAATACTTGGTTGCATGGAAGCCAGTCAAGCTGAAACTGCAGTTTGCTTGTTTCTTGGCAGAAGGGATTTCTCTGAAAGTACAGTTCACTTTACATCTAAGTAATGATTATCTTGCTGTCTCCCTTTCATTATGCCATTGTTCTTGGGAGGCAGAGGTTTTGTAAGTTATAAGAAAAAGATGTTGCCAAGGGTGTGGGTGGAGAAAGGTGTTGACGTGATTTCAATGGGTTTAGATTCCAGCTTTAAAACAGAGGGGTAATAAATCCGGCAGAGAATAGGCTTTCTGAGGCTGCCCCTAAAATTAATGCAATTATGAATTTGATGTTGTAAATCATTTGGGTTTTTTTGAAGCAATTGTTTCATATAACTTTTTTAAAAAGGCACTTTCCTGTACGGAGAATAAATACGGTCTATTACTTTTTGCTTTGTCTTCTGGCCATTGTTTCTAATGAAACTCTTCTTAATTTAGTGGAAAATGGGGAATTCAGAAAGCCAATACAGTCTTCAGGGATCAAAAAATCATGCTACTGCTTCAACTGGTTCCAAGCAGAAGCCTTGCTCTCTAAAAATTCGCAGCATTCATGCTAAAGATGAAAAGTCTTGCTCCTTGCATGGATGGGGACATACCAACAGTGGCTCAAACTACAAGTCAAGGTCTCTTGCTAGAAGCTGCCTTTCGCACTTCAAGAGTAGTCAGCCTTATTCAGCTAGACTTGGTGACACTGTGGTGAAGGCCTCTAAAAGTAACGTCCTTGCCAAACACAGGACACACACCTCAGGGGACTACTGTCCAGGAAATAATGCAGTGTTTTTGCCTGATAATGGTTTCCACTATATTGGCCTTCAAGCTGGAAGTAATCATGCTGCTCCCCGAGAATGCAATGGGCACATACTAAAATGCTATGGAAAGAATGAGAGTCTTGCATCAACCTCCCCATCAGAGGACAGGAGAAGTCCAAAAGTACTTATTAAAACACTGGGGAAGCTGGATGGTTGCTTGAGAGTCGAATTCCACAACAGTAGCAACAGCAAAGTACCAACTGAGGAGTCCAGTGGGCCAGTCCAGCTGCTGAGGTATTCACCTACCTTGGAATCTAAGTCAAATAATCTGCTTGATGTCAGGAGGAACTCCAGTGCAGACTGTTCTTCAAACCATCGTCTGTCACCTACTGATTCAAGGCTTCGATCTAGTAAGGGAAGCTCCCTAAGCTCCGAGTCTTCATGGTATGACTCTCTCTGGGGAAATGCTGGGGATATCAATGAGTTGGATGGTCCATATTTGACTAGGAGCACTCCAGATACAAGCATTCATGCCAGTTTCCCAGCAGGCGACAAGAAGTCCTTCAATCAAAGCTCATCTCTTTCCTCACTTCGAGATCTCTATAAGGATACAAATTTGGAAAGCACTCCTCCACCTGTGATCAGGCTGTCTGATGAGTATATTGATACTCATGGTAGCCTAAGCAACCGTGTATCATTCGCCTCAGACATTGATGTTCCCTCCAGGGTAGAGCAGGGAAGTCCTGCTCATTATTCCTCTTACACGCTCCCATGTAGAAAGTCCAAGCCCCTCACTGAGGATGCATCCAAGAAGGACACATTAAAAAGCCGAATGAGGCGCATCAGTGATTGGACAGGAAGTCTCTCGAGGAAGAAAAGGAAGTTGCAGGTATGTACAAACAGTCCTGAGCCTAAGTGTCTGGAAGTTGGTTTGTAGATTTGAATCATGTTTATCTTTCTAACAGAATAGTGAATTAACAGTTTCTTATGGTAATTCATGGAATTCTGAGAAATTTTCCAACCCAGAAGTTATACATAAGTGTTAACAACAAGAACAAAAAAAAAAAAAACAAACGAAAAAGCATTTCTGTGTAAAAATTTTCCCTTCCTATTTTGTCACCTTTTTAGCTAACTTGAGTCTCTGAACTCTAATATCTCAGTGAATTAGCTTTTGTATTCATTGTGTTATTTATGGAGTAACTTGGAGCTTTTAAGCCTTCTTTTTGCTTCAAATATGAAAATTAGACTAGCATTTAAAGACCATGGAAGGAACAGTGGAAGTAAACTTGAAAAGCAGCATGTTAAGAGTACCACTGAAAACACTCTGTGTTTCTATTATATGCTTTGTCACTGACTTTGATTTCTCCATTGGCCTACCTGTAGTGAGGCAAGCAGCTGCAGGCCACTGGCCAGAGTTGCTGGCTTCTTATCTTCCTCCCATTAAGCTTTTACATGGGGTGCCCTCCTCCTTCATGTGCATGAGCTTAGCTTGCCAGATGGAGGAGCTTGAGTTGCCATCTGGCCTGCCGGCCGTTGATGTTGTGAAGAAGGAGATGGGAGGAGGGCAAGAGGGAGGGAAAGGATGTTTCCTTAGAAGAATTTAAAACTAATCCCATTAATAGGAATGTAGGATTCCTGTGGTTGGGAATGAAATTCTTGTCTCCAGTCATACGTCCCAGAGTCAGCTCTTTAAATGCCAGACTGCACCTGGACTTCTGTGTGAGTTCAAACATTGAGTTGGAGGGCAGAAACTTTTTTTTTTTTTTTATCTTCTCTAATGTCAGTCATATAGGAACAGTCACTGTGCTTCTCTAAATAAAGGATCTGCTCTGTTTTAGCAATATTGGGTTGCTGGCTGCTTTTGAAGTGTGAAGAGAGTAAGAGGAACCCTTACTTCTGCAACTTAGCTAACAGCTAAGATCATATAATGCTCTTTCTTTCCTAGGTAAGGGATAGGGAACTGGAAAGATGAAAATGAAAGCCATGTATTTGAGCCACTGCTTTGTGAGTTGATGCTCATGTATTTTATCAGATTTTGTCTTTTCACCTTCTTACTCAGCTGTGAAAGAGAAAGCAGAAAAAAAAATGGAATCAGTAAAGTGGGCCCCAGTGCTTTCTGCCAGGATTCTTCACTGATTTTGACATCTGCAGCTATTCTGGATTTTATAGCCTGGCTTTACATATGATCTCTGCATCCCAGACCTTTGCCATGTATTACTTAGTTATGACATTTTCAGAATGGTATTTGTGATGCAGGATTCATAGCTGCCTTGAATTCACTGTGCAGTGAGCTTACTTTAGGCACAGAGAAAAAATTCTGCTAGTGAGATTGCATCAAACTCAGATTTGATTCTGATAGATGGAAGTTGGCTCCAATTCTGTAAATGATGATTTCTTAGAAAAAGGTATAGGAAATGGTTAGTCATCGATTTTTATCAGACAAGTATCCAACTTCAGGCATGACAAAAAGCAGGCAGCAAGTGCTTTATGATTTTCCCTCATTGTGAGGTTTGGTCAGTTTCTTTCTGCTTCACATGTTTTGAATAACCTGTGATCTCTCTGGAGCGCTGCTGTGTTTGTAGTATAGTGATGACTGTATTCTCACCAGCTCCTTTGACTCAAAAGGGCAAAAGCACTGTGCATGATTCTGCTGGCAGCTGGTTAGTCCCAGTCAGTAGGACTGTTCGTCACCGTGATTACAGCCTTTCTACTTTGCTCTGAACATTGTGTCCCTTCCTCGTTACGTTGCTGTGAGTCACTTAGGCTGAGAGTAAGTGAAAGCTGGAGTATATCCTTATTGGTGCCAGAGCACTGGTACTTGGGTGGGTGGGTGGGCCCTTCTGCCAAGCCTGCTGCAGCATGAGGGCTAAAGGCTAGAAAGGACAATGAGGGCAGTTGCAACGAGCCCCCTGCTGTCAAAAGGGCAGCGGAATATAACCTCCTTCATAACTGGACCAATTTCAGCCAAGAATCTGGTATGCTTTTACCCCACTTGAAGCCCATTTCCAAACCCTCTTACTCAGATGCATGGAACTTCTCATCTAATTTGCAGACTAAATATAGTCCCAGCCAGTCTGTTTCTGATGCCAGTATTGTCCATTATGCTAATTATCCTTCCTTGTTATTTAATCTGTTACAATTTATTTAAAGGGAGAAATTGTATCTCCTCTTGGCCCACCTTTTCTGGGCTGTGCAGACTGTCTTTGGTCCCCTGTCTTAAGATAGGAAGTCTTTCTTTTTTGTTCTGGCACCCTTTCTCTGCACCTGTTTTGAATCATTCATAACCAGATTCAGATATGGGATATTCCAGATGAGCCCTTGGCTGTGTCCTGTCCGGTGAGGTGGATGCTTCCTTATTGGCTTGATCTGATACTTGATCTGTTATACCCTGGAACTGAGTTTGCCTTTCTAATTATCATCTCATGTCAAAGACTTGCTGTTGTTCTGTTTTGTAGCCCAGCTTTCTTTGTAGGATGGTATCCTCATGCACTGCTTTTGTACATCGCTGGTGCTGTACTGCATGACACATCCTCACTGATTTAATTCTTTATGGAACAGCACTGGGAAGATGCTGTATCATGATACATTTTAAGAGAATCATAGGTGTGTGTTGAGCATGTGGGATGCGTGGACAGGACCTAGGCAGACTTGCTGCAGTCAGTTCCTTCTAACAATCATGGTGCAAGAACTGCCCTTGTGTCTGTCTGTATAACATGTAGAGAAAGGGCTGATGCTGTATGAAGTAAAAAAAATGAGCCACCAGAAACTTCTGTGCAGATAGGCTTTTGCATGAAGTAGTCTTTTTAGAAGAATCATTTCTGAAATGCACTGGCTTTTATAAGTGTGAGCATGAAGCTTGATGGTGTAAAGAGAGTTTAAAAGAAAAGTGCACTGAGGTAAACTCTTTATTTGGCTGGAAAGCAGGCATTAAGTCCCACTTTTTGCTTGAATCTTAATACATTTAACAGCCTGCATTACTTCCTGCCTTGTTCCTTACAGCTAATTATTACATGCGTCACTTTGTCTAATTAGTATCTTAGTTATCCTCTTTATCTTTTGCTTTATCTGCAATTAATCCAGGATATATCTCAGACATTAAGAGATCTGCTTGAATGCAGCTGCACAGATACAGTGGGAATTTTCTATCATCAGGTACAACAATGGGAAAAAGAGCAGGGTAAGCACCATGAGCAACAGCGACCAGATACTGCCACAGTGACAGCTTCCCTGGGGACCAGTAGAGATTGTGTGACACTGCCACTGCTGCTCATTTTTAGCACATACAAGTTATGTTGTCATGGCAAAATGTATATAATCCCAGCGCTTCATCCATCATGCATCCTTTCTGAGAAAACTTCAGATGTGCTTGGTGGCTGTTGGTGGTTAGGTTGTTCCTTACTTCTCTTTCCTCGGTGTGTGTTGTTCCAGTAGTGGCCCTTCATAGAAATCATCTTCTTATATGTGCTTTTTTCTCTGCTTTTCAAATAAGTGATTTAGGACTGAAATAAATAGATATGCTTCATAAAGTGTACATTAATATTTTCTGGAGGACAGTTTCTGGCAAATAAATAGTCAAACACAAAATTTTGGTACATATGTTCAGTAACAGTAATTAAAAAGTAGGTGGAGAAAGCTTTCCATTCCCACGGAACTGCACATGGCTGGTACAGTTCTGTGATCCATCTTGTACAGTTGTTCTGTGGGCTTAAACACATTACAGATGTGGTTCCACTCCCCCCTCAACCATCTCTCAGCTTGCCTGTGGAAAATTGTTTACAGTCACTGTTGCCTTGGATGTATTCATCTATTCTCACGGGCGCCAATGAAAAAGGGTACATATCTTGTCAAGCTGTATATATAGGAAAATGCATATCCTTTCATTGAATTTCAGGATTTTTCCTGCAGGCGTATTTGGCAAAACTGTTGATGTTCAGTGAGCTCCACTCTAACACTGATGAAAGCTTTGCCACAGGGTTTGAGAGAAGTGCTGCCGTACTGTGAGAATTCGATCTTTGTGGGTGGGCAGGGTGATCTGTATAGCCAGACTTGAAGCTAAACATACTGTAAAGGGTCATAGTTTTCAGCTGAGTGTGGCTTTTGGGGTGCCATCAGCAGCAGTGTCCTGCAGCCTGACAGGTGGCTTGCCTTGTGAGACTTGCACCTGGGTGTGGGCTCACCGTGACTCCTGATTGCATGTGGAGGCCATTCTACCATCAAAACACAACGTTGCTTGTTTGAGAGCTTCAAGTGGAAAGCAAAGGAAAAAATAGTAGTTGCTTTCAAAACTTCTGGTGAAAGCAGATTGTGGAAGACCAAGGGTTATTTACTTGATCTGCAAGCAAATAAATGCAGCTATAGAAGTAGTCTAAACTTAGAAGTATAATAGCTTTATTTTTATGAGAGTAAATAGCTTCACATCTTTGATTTTTGTAACCATCTATTCTTTTGTTTTCATTCACACATTTCAAGCAACAGTCTCAAATTTTCTCTAGAGCAAAAGGCAGCAAAATTTTTGTGTTATGTCCTCTTAAATCTTAAAATTAATTTTAAATACCATCAGTAATGTAAGTTGGAAGCATAACAGATGGCTTTGGTGTGCCCCTCCTTTGCACGATAAGAAACCCCTGACCACCTGAGAGAGGTGGGAGTGAGTAGCTTGTTATTGGGAAAGGCTTGAGACAGGCAAAGCCTAAGCTGCCAGCATGATCCCACTTAGATAGTCAGAAGCAGGAGTTGGACATGCATTAATGGTCATATAGCAAGGCATGGGGATGCCATCAGTCTCAATTATTTCAAATTAGTTTGGCCAGCCTCTCAGTGCAGGGACAAACTAACAGTGCAGTTTGGGAAAAGGCCTGTGGGTGCTTGATGAGATAGTCAAGGTCCCTTGGGGTTTCCAGCAAGTCAGAAAATACACACCTCTGCAGTTTGGAAACTGGATTCTTGCCAGTCTGCAAGCCTGCCTGCCTTTTTTTTTTTTTTAAACTGTATATTGGATTAGATTTTCATTAATCAATACTAACAGGCTTAAAATATTTTAAACTTTTGACTTTTTTTTTTGGCTGTTGTTGTTGTTGGTGACAGAGAGAAAACAGATAAAATCGATTCTGATATGCTTGAAGGTAAAGGTAGCTGCCTTGCATTTACAGGGTCACCAAAGCATTGAAAGCCCTGTAATAAAGCATCGTGCTGTGGTGTTATTCCTGGTTGCACTCAGACTTACTGGTGACTTATTTCTGGCAACTTCCTTTAATATGCAGGAACCCAAATGTAAAGATGGGGGCGAATACTTTGACAGCAGAATGGACAACTTCAGCACAGACACGCTGGCACCATCACAGCAGCCTACTTTGTTGTGGTCACCCAGCTCCAGTCACATCCTGTCCCAGAGAAGTGAGTCCACCAATGCAGTCAGCAGTGATGCCCTGAGGCAGAACATTTATGAAAACTTCATGCGAGAGCTGGAGATGAGCAGGACAAACCTGGAGAACACTGAGACCTCATCAGAAACAGAGGACTCCAGCAGCGAGTCCCTCAGCTCCTTGGAGCAACTGGATTTGTTGTATGAGAAGGAGCAAGGAGTGGTGCGCAAAGCAGGGTGGCTGTTCTTCAAACCGTTGGTGACCCTGCAGAAAGAGAAGAAGCTGGAGCTGGTCACACGGCGAAAGTGGAAGCAGTACTGGGTAACACTCAAAGGTAAACTGCCGTGTTTCCCCTCTGGCTTGGCAGCACCAATTATTTCCATTGTGTCTGCACAGCTTTTCCCACGTGACGATTCCTATTAGCAATTCCTGTAACTTAATGTAGTCTACTCTCACACATGAAGTGAAGCATGTGTCAAACCAGCCCACTAAATCAAGATGGTGCTCGTGTATTTAGTACAGCATGTGCACTTGCATTTCTTACCGTAGCAGGCATTGTTTCACCTGACTTCCCAGTTCTTGCATTTAAATGTAATTGGGGTTTTAGAAGATGCTTTGGGATATTTGGAGGTCAAAGACTGAATTGAACCAAAACTGGTAAAAATAGAAAAGTTACATCTCTCTATCAGAGGAAGTCAAAAGGATTAAAAGGTCCCTGATGTCTGATGGTCCCTGGCTCAGGCACAATGTTTCCTTGGATCTGTTATAAAGTTTACTTTAAGTTGAGGTAATTTAAGGTGAAAACAGTTGGCTTGTTGCCAGGTGGCAAGTTAACAAAGAGGTCAGTACCTCCGTGCTGAGGCATTTGCACTGACAAACATTTACATTCAGGGCAGAAGCAGTAGCAGCAGCAGGGGGGAAAGACTGCAATGCCCAAAGCTCAGCAAGGGATGCTTGCTTCTGTGGTTGCAGCAATTTCCAGGGCTCCTCAGCTTCCCTTCTTTCTGCAGATGGTCTTTCCCATGGCCTGCTCTGTATTGCTGAGCACTTTTGCCTTTTAGAATGCTTGCCCTTCCCATCTCCCCCCTCTTTGCTTGCTGTGGGAATGCAATCCACTTAACAGAGGCTGCTGCCTGTGGGCTGCTGTGTGATTACTGTGTTTAGCCCTGCACTAGCAGCGTGTGTTGATAGCTCAGAGTAATGGAGCAGGTAGGTGTGCTGCAAGAAGTGTACGGGTGTCAGAAAGTGTGAGAAGGAAAATAACATCTATTGTGGGGAGGAAAAGGAATTTACTGTGAGAGTTCACAGGCTTTTTTTTTTTTTCTCTTCCTTTTTTTTGAATTGTATCTGAAAGATTTGCCTTTCAGTAGGATGTAGTGCTAAGTTAATGAGTGAGGAAATGATCAAACTTAATGATTTCCTAGCGTATCTTGGACTGGAGGAGAGAAAATAACAACTTTCCCACAGGTTGCCCTTTTCAAAATTTTGCATGGGTGTAGACCAAAGAAAAATGAACATCAAATAGCAAGTGCGGAGAGTGTTACCCTTGATAGTACTGATTTGAAGGAAGCAAACTTGCAAGAATGTAGCAATTCTGCCTTACAATTCAGAGACCTGTTATCAAAGGATCAAAATGTAGGCAGTCTTAACAGCTTAAATTACTTACACTGATCATCAGGTAGCATGATTCATGCTTACAGGCAGTATATACAAAGGGAAAAACAATATCTGAATGCCACTCTTTTATTATATGTTTGTGTTTAGGAGTGCAAATATGAGTTTTATCTGCCTCCTCTAAAACTCTAGCAGTTTCTTAACAAATCTGTCAAACGCAGAAAGTGTAATATATTTTACTAGTTGTCTGTATGTTTTTAGGATAATGAAGTGCTCTGGGAAGGAAGTCAGGCGCTCTGTGTTTGGTTCCTTGCTATGCATTTGGCTTACTGGTTACCTTGAATAAGTCACTTCCCTTCTTGCTACCTGCATTTACCCAGCCATAACAAGGAAATACTAAAATTATTTGGAAAAAGCTTTATTAGCTTCTAACATTATAACTATTCAATATAATGCTTTCTTCTTAAGATGAGTGATATGGTTGCACTCATGATGCAGAATCTCCTCCACTTTGCTAACAGTTTTAAATACATATTTCTCATTTCCTTGATCTCATACCTTTATTGTCCTGTAGAGAGTTCTGGTGCCAAAATAAACTTGCCTGTCTGGATATCAAGGCGTAGTTCTGTTTTCATAATATACTGCATCAAGATCAAGTCTCTTGCTTTAGTTTTCCCTGATGCAGCACTTTGACTAAATCTGTATTTAATTTGTTCTTGAAATCTAAGTAGACAAGATATTTTAAAATATGACTTAAAATAGCCACATATGCAAATGGAGAGCAGTGTGTTTCTTTGCACTCTGGTGAGATGTGTTAAACTGTAAATACACAGAAGGCAAATAACCATTTGTTGTGTGCCAGACTTCAAAGCAGATGTGTCCTGAGACCTTTGCTTCACTTTCAGGGCCATCATGACCTATGTTTGAATAATAACATGAGGATCTCTCTTTCCCATCTGTCTTGTCTAATTAATTTATTTTAATGAGGGAAATTGCTTTCCAACTGCACTTCCCCTTCAGTTCACATTTTGATGAAAATACTTGAACTATAATCAGTCCCAGTGGCTCTCTTAGGATTCATGAAACCAGCTAATGCTTCACCACAAGATATATCTTGAGTGCCATACACCTTAACACACATGCATGCTCTTCAACTATTATTTACTTGTTTGGTTTTGTACATGTAAGCTTCCACAATAAAAGGCAACATATCTTTAGTTACCTTTCTGATAATTTGTAGGGGGAAATGTGGAAGTTTTAAATAGAACTAATTTGCACTTTCCTAAAATACAAAAGTGGAGGTGGTTGTACAGTGTTGCTGCTGAAGAGTGCAAGAGGAAACTTTGGCTTGTTGATTTTGTTTGTCCTGTAATGGTGAAACTCCTAAAGAAGTGGTATGTCTGATATGCAGTGTAACAAGCCACATCCTTCTGTTCCTACTGCAGAGATGTCCAGCTGTCTCTATTGTAAAGGAGAGCAAGTGTGAGTGGGTAACGGAAAAGGATAGGAGCAGCTCTGTAAGATTTGTTCCTATCCTGAATATTCTGCTAGATGCTCTGGGCAGCAGTAGGAAAAGATGCATTTAGGTAGTGCATAGGAATTGCTATTAATTGAATGCCTTCCTTTTAAAACCTTCCAATTGTCAACTGATTTGCTCAGTAACCTGTGATTTCCATTTCTCCTGTAACTGGTTTACATTCAGCGGCACTGGAGAATGTGATGAGGTTCATCTCGTTGACTTCTTATTATCATATACTCTGTATTTGGTCTGTGAGAAAAAGAGTGGGCTCTTAACTTCTCAAAACAGATATGCCCCACAAACCCAAGCAGGCAAATCATTTTACTTAATCAGGCAGAAGGACCCCCAAAATCAAGGATTTTGATTCTGATTCCAGATCTAACTTTTGAGTAACCGCTACCTCAAAATTACATGAATTTGAATGATGTGTTTGGGATTTTTAGTACAATGTTAAGTGTACCAAAGTTAGAGAAATGTTAAAACAAAGTTTGATGTCTGGTTTTAACTATTATAAATGCATGTATAAAGGAAACATTTCTATTTTGCAGGTTTTGCAACATTCCCTTTATACAAACTACTGAAGTACCTAGGTAGATATGCCAAAGTTATATGCCTAAGTGTATGCCTTCTGTTGTGTTGTTTCTTTGATTTGAAGAAAAAAAAAAAAAAAAAACAACCAAGAAAAAGCAGACCAGAGAGATAACAATGGTGTAGCCCTAACAAACTTAATCCTTATACTGGCTGAGTTTCAAGTTATCTACTGAATATGTATAGGGGCTACAACAGTAATATATTCATGGATTTCTGGTCCCTAGGGGACCATTGTGGTCATTTAGTCTGAGACAATACATAATGTGGCTGTAAGTCTTTAAATTAATTCCTGATTGAATCGAAGCATATCTTTTAGAAAAGGTTTTCCTTGCTGGAAAATCCACCAACAGTCTCAGAGTTTTCTAACTGCTTAGGTAATTTTCAAATTATATTTATAGTATCTCTTTTTATTTCTTCCAGGTTAAGCATCCAGCCATAGTCTAGTGTTAATTAGTTTTTCAATTATAAAAAACAAACAGCATCAACTCCTTTAGTATTAACCTTTATGTTTCACAGGAATGAGAGTGAGGTGGATTTACTCCTTTTCTCTAGATGCAGAAATGGGTTAAGAAATTCTTCAGAAATCCAAGATAATTTTAAACAAGATTATTTAGTACCTCAGACTGTGGCTGCCTGGGCATGTAAATCGGTACATCTCAGAGGACAGTGGGCTGTAATGCACGGCAGCAATAAATGGCTGGCAAGGAACAGAGGAGCGGCAGGCAGCTTTTACGCCAGCTTCACTGCCAAAGGCAATGTAATCATACTTCTGGGTACTGGGACCAAGGCTGCTCTTCTCCTCCTTCTCTTTGCATTCATGATTGTCAAGAATGAAATTTATTTTCTGGATGTACATCTCACATCTTACATATTACTCTACCAATGAGAATGAACATGATCATAGTCAATCCTTTTAAGCTGTTTTAAATTATCCAGATAATGTTCATGGTCTAAGTTGACAGTTTTCAGGTAGATTGAAGGAAGTCCAATTTAAATTTGAGATGTTTATTCACTTTGCATGTTTTTGGAAGACAAATGTTATTGCAAATCTTTTGTCTGCAACTACAAAGGTTATTGAGAGAGAGCTGATTCTTTTAAATAATATCTGAACACACAAGCTGATTGAACTAAGCAGGAATTTTTCTACAGGCTTAAATATTTTAATAGGCTGAGTTTACTGAGCTATCCTGTTCTTTTTGTTTGTTTATTTTTTAAGTCCTGCATATTCGTTGCATCTCTATTGGACGTCAGTTCTAAATTTACATTGGCAATTTCAATATTAACTTTTCCTATTTCCCAGTTTTAAGGATCCCACTCATTTTTCTAGCTCAAAAGAGGGGAACTAACATTCTCTGTCATTGGGAATTTTAATTCATGGAAGCATTAATCTAAGAGAACTTGAACAAAAGATCCAGAGCTTGATTTTCTCTTCACATTTCTTGTCCCTTTGAACTCAAAAGGTTGTACTCTGCTGTTCTATGAGACCTATGGAAGGAATTCAATGGAGCAGAGTAGTTTGCCTCGATACGCTCTGTTTGCTGAAGACAGTATAGTCCAGTCTGTTCCAGAACATCCCAAGAAAGAAAATGTGTTCTGTCTCAGCAATTCTTTTGGAGATGTCTACCTATTCCAGGTAACAGAATGCATACATAACTTTCTAATTATTTCCATTATATGTTGTGTCTGTGAGTATGCACTTACACGTGTGATTCTGTATACATACACATACAGTCTCATGTCTGTGACTTAAAAATGATACTATAGTTACATTATTACAGTATAGTGTTATAGTATTGATGTAAGTGTACGATACTACTTCAAGGGTACAATATTACACCAGTTGACTCAGCCAGTTACAGTTCAAAAATAAAGAGAACATAGATCACAAACACACAAGATAATTCTGATTGATTATTACAGGCTTCCAGAAAATCAAGTGTCATTGCAAATGTTTTCACATCTATCAGCATTGTGCCTTCACAGAATGATGGACACAACTCTGACTCTGCTGGCCTCAGAGAATGTCTCAGTTGAGTGAAGCATTCAAAAAGAAGGTTAAAAATAGTTCTTGGCTGCTTAACTGCAGTACTGAAAATATTAATAAAGAACAGTATTATGTGGAACCGCGTGCATAAAAACATGTTGATTCATAGGCACACTTGTAAACATTTCTGGAGACACTTTGTGCAGATGTATTCTCTTAACTTTGCTGTGCTTTGCTACACTAATTTGGCATTTTTAAAGTAAGCAAACTCCTCTTCTCCAAAATTAACTTTTAAAATCATCCCTGTTGCTATGTTACCTCTGCAAGAGGACATTTATTTTTGAAATTTGTCAACTTTCGAGGGCTAAAGAATGCAAGTCACATCTTACCCACAGCTCGTGTGCTCTGTTGTGCTCCCAGAGCCCTCAGACCTAGAAGGTCTAAGAAGCAGAAGCTGGAGTTTGGATACAAGTCATGACAGTGTGGAAAAAGCTTCTTTGTTTGTGTAGCTTTAAAACCTTACTTGAGAAGTTTTGAGAAAAAAACACTTCAGGTCTCAGGGAAACCATGGAAGAATTAATGTCCTAGAGCTGCAGATTCATTTTGATTTTCTTTTTCCTGGTTGTAATTTTGCACTGTTGGTTTGTTCCACAGGCAACAAGTCAGACAGATCTGGAAAACTGGGTTACTGCCATACATTCAGCCTGTGCTTCCCTCTTTGCAAAGAAACTTGGGAAGGAGGACACAGTTCGGCTACTGAAAAATCAGACCAAGAGTCTCTTCCAGAAGATTGATATGGACAGCAAGATGAAGAAGATGGCAGAGTTGCAGCTCTCAATTGTTAGTGATCCAAAAAACAGGAAGGCGATAGAGAATCAGGTACTGGAAATAGTGCAGCTTGTTTCTGCTACAAAGTATTATTGTGGGAGAGCATTTGTCATAGTTTTTAGCTTTGGTCTCTGACTGTTAATGCTTTGTAGGCCTGAAAGCAATTGTTGTGGACATAGTTGGCAAGATATGGTAGTTGTAATTATTGCCAAGTATCTACAGCAATCCAGAGCAGCTCAGGAAGTAGACCGGCACTCAAAACTGATGATCAGACTGGTCTGTTTTATGAGCACAAAGGTATTTCTTTTCTCTTCTGGAAAAATGTGATTAATTTTCACTGCTTTGTTTTATGATACACTTAGATGCTAATAATATCTAGCTATTATATAGCATACCACAGGATCTACAGTATGTTCTGTGAATAATTTAATTTATTATTGAACTGCAGGAAAGATTTTAGAGTAGGTACATAGCAATATATTTCTGCACCTTAAGATGTGATATGACATATGCTCTATCCAAATAAAATTGTAAGAAGGTTTAAAGGCAGACAAAACCATATGCTTCAGCTGAAATTTAGCCATTACTAAAAGTCCAGGATCCTCTAGGCTTCTTGAAAATCCATACAGGAGTTCAAAGGAGAACTAGAAGTCAAGACCAGCATTTATCTCGAATGGAAAAGCACTTCCATGAATACCACTGACAGCCTCTGGAGCATTATTCCCTTATCAACTCAAAGAAAAAGGGAACTGTTTGTCACTAGCAGCACTTCCTGGTTTTGTGCTAGGAATTTTTTGTATCAGTATAAGCTCAGACCCATCGGTGTTTAGCTTGGGATTTTGGCTGTCCTACAGCCAAGATTTTTACACTTGACGGAACAGTTAATATGTTTGCATCCATACTTGCATCTAGGTTACTTTTGTTTCATTGCAGCAAGAACTGGTCTGAATCATCAGTTGCTTCTTCCTGCAAATAGTTTCTGAATGCCTAATGTGTAGTTTTGATCGTATTTTCTTATGGTGGTGGTGGAAATGACTGAATCTTACTATAGCAGCAGCTTAATGCTGAAGAAACTTCATCACTATGGTTTATTTCTAAAAGGAAAACTGGAGTACCTCTCCATCCTCCTGTTGAAATTTAGTTTTCGTAGTCCATGTGCACCTTGGTATTTCAGCTAAGCCATGCTTAAGACAAACAGTGTTAGCAGACTGATGAATAGCTAGAACTGTTCTTCATGTAAAATGGTCACATTTTTGTCTGTGCAGTCATGCATAGACATAAAGCCTTTCTCTACTCTTAGTTTTCAGCAAACAAACCAGGAATCACTCCAGTGCCACCTAATGGAATTACATCTTGAGATGTTGACATATTGCCTATACCAGCAGCTGTATAGGCAACAACTGGCAAATGATGATGTGTCTCTCAGTGTCTTGGTAAAAGCTTCGCTGCTTACAGCCTTTTGTGGTGATGTTCATAAGCTCATATGTACTTTCCATGTCCAGAGCCTATTGGGGTGAATGGAGGATGAGCAAGGCATCCTTTTATTGCTGTAGGTTTTGAGACATAGAAAAGTATATAGATTTCTAGAGATTCTCTAGTGCTTAATATGGCCTCATCATGTGTAACACACTGAAGAAAAATCTTTTTTTATGCTCACTGATTCACTAGATACTGAAGCTAGTTTATTTAGAGTCAGGTGAACTTTACTAATGATGGTCTCTTTATTTCTGCTAATTAGGTGTTCTGTCCTTGAACTGCCATTGTTTTCCATTTCTGATCCTGGAAAGAGTTGGCTGTATTCTGCTATAACTGAAATCCATCACTGGGGTTGCAGAAGATTTATTTCTGCTAATCTTCTGTCTATTAATTTCTCAAAATGTTGACTGAGGGCATACTAGTGAGACAAAGAGTGAAATGAGTCATCTGCAAACATCCACTAGTTAACAAACAGCAAATTCACAGTGAACCTTTTCTTCAGTCTGAAACCCTTTGATCTCTATAAAATTTCTCCTTACAGCTGTTTTAAGTTTTGTCAGCAAGATCACTTCAGAGAAAAGTCAGTAGATAACTGGGTTTCCTGATCTTTTGATTTAATGTCTCAGTGATGGGCTTCTGGAAAAACAAACAAACAAACAAAAAATCCAAGAAAATCTTTAATATATTTAGTGAGTAAGCATTCTTAATATACTTATTACGCTTACAATTCTGAAAAAGCATTATTCATTGGTGAAAAGTTTGCATATATGTAGCTTAATTGTTTTGAACTGGAATCGTTCAGTTATCTTTTGTCCACTTTTAGACACAAGCCACTTTTATACAAGAGGACTATAAATATTCTCTATGTTTGGTGGTGTTTTCAATCATGTAGGAGTTGAGTGAAGTATATCATACACGTCCTCTTCCAGATAACTTTACTTTTGATAGGTTCTGGGAAGTCAAAGAAAATACTGCAATTGACTGTAGGGGGATCACCATGTTTTTTTTTTTTTTTTTAATGAAGATGAGACACATTTATTTTCACTGGAGAGTTATCTTAGAAATGGTGATTTCTAAATCGTTTGTCTTTTTCCTTCCTATTCCTTAGAACAACCACTCAACTTCAACTTTCTTTTTTTTTTTTTCCCCACATTTATATTGATTTAAAATTAATACTTCTCTACTGAAGACTTAATAAAACACAAGGCTTTACAAGCATGCAACATCATCTTTTGTTTCACAGATACCATCACCTGAAAGGCAATTACAGTAAGGAAATCTGGACTTCTAAAATTGTTGTATGTACTTAAATGTACATACAGATTTATTTTTGGTGTCTTAGAAACTTGATGCTATCAAACTGGCTAAGAAATGTCTTCAGACCTGCAGCTTAGATCAGGGATTCCCTCTGTCTGGGTTTACCAGCCCAAAAATAATAATCAGAGAAACGTAGGTGTTGGAAGGGACCTCCAGAGATCATCGAGTCCTACCCCCCTGCCAAAGCAGGTTCCCTACAGTAGGTCGCACAGGTAGGCATCCAGGCAGGTCTTGAACATCTCCAGAGA